>NC_086317.1:396585433-396727933 GCF_036172605.1 Pelobates fuscus
CAGGATACAAAAAGATAGCAAAAGAACTGAATGCTCCTAGAGACACCGTTGGAAGCATAGTTCGCAAGTTAAAAGTTGAAGGAACAGTGGTTGCACTACCTAGATTGGGCAGAAAAATGAAGCAACCAGATTTCTGAGAAGGCAGGATGTGAAAAACCTTCGAGTGACTACAAAAGACCTCCAGAAAGAATTGGCACGGAGGTTTCAGTGAGCAGGGGAAAGCGAAAAAGCACACAAAAAAGTTGCTCCAATATGCTCAAAAATCATAAATAAGCAACAAGTGTCTGGATTCTGTTCTTTGGAGCAATGAAACAAAAGTGGAACTTTTCAGCCCAATGG
This sequence comes from Pelobates fuscus, assembly GCF_036172605.1. Classification (NCBI taxonomy): domain Eukaryota; kingdom Metazoa; phylum Chordata; class Amphibia; order Anura; family Pelobatidae; genus Pelobates; species Pelobates fuscus. Next base: position 396,585,773 of record NC_086317.1, read on the forward strand.
ATCAGCGGTATGTCTGGAGGAAGAAGAAGAATGCATACACTTAAAAGAACACAGCTTACAGTTGAGCATGTTTGTGGCTCGGTGATGCTCTTAGGCTGCTTTGCATCTTCTAGCACTGGAAAAATACCAGCATATGGAAGGTAAGATTGATTCATTGAAGTATCAAGAAATCCTAGGAGAAAATGTCATGCTAGAGGAAGCTGAAGCTTGGCCGTCATTGGAAATTCCAACAAGACAATCAACCCAAACATAACTCAAATTCCACCAAGGCATGGTTGCAAAAGTAGTCTTGGAAAATTCTACTGTGGTCATCACAGTCACCTGGCTTAAACCCCATAGAAAACCTCTGATGGAATTTGAAGAAGGCAGCCGCAGCGCGCAAACCCAATAATATTACTAAACTGGAGGCTATTGCTCATGAGCAATGGGCTTAGAGTTCTCAGGAACGCTGCCAGATGCTGGTGTCTGACTATGCATCTCATTTGCAGCAGGTCTTAAACAGCAAAAGGGTGCTCTACTAAGTACTAAATATGCTTGACATGAAGGGGTTATATAATTTTGATAACTGGAGGATCAAACATAACATTCAGTAAGCACATGGCCGTACATGCAGATTAATTTACACTGAGTAAGAGCAGATGTATAATCGCAGCATTCACATGAATAAAAAGTCAGATGACTTTACAAAATATACAAACTACAAATAATTTTTTTGTTGTCTAATGCCTGCCTCCTTAAAACATCGTGAAGATCAGATATGGAAGAGCATGCAAATAAATTTAGCTAGAGCTATAAAATGTATCAGAAGTTTTACTTCCAGACATTTTTAATAGCACCTTTCATAACTCAATATAAAGAGTATAAAATGGTATCTGTACACTGTGCTTTGCAAATTTAAAGGGACACAATAGGGCCAGGAACACATGTATTCCTGACCCTATAGTGTTCTAAAATATCATCTAGCCCAGGGCTTGACAAATTTGCTTGAGATTGAGGAGCCAGATTTTTGGAAGTCAAAAATACAATTACACTATAGGCACTAGAACCACTACAGCTTAAAAATGTAATTGTTCTGAAGGCTACATACTGTCCCTGCATGCATTTCAATGTAAACTAGGGATCGACCGATTATCGGTCTGGCCGATATTATAGGATGATGTTCGGTATTTTCGGCAAAATCGTTATCTGAATATAGAGATATAGATATTGCCGATAATGCAGACCAGGCCCGCCAGGCCCATGACAAGCTTGGCGGTCCTGGAAGGCCCGCAGCAAGCTCTTACTTACCTTCCCAGCAGCTCCCTTCAGCTCCCCTGTCTCAATCTCGCGACTCCCGCGGCCGTCAGGGCTTTGCAACGGGTTACCATGGCAATGCTCCGTGTGGCACACAGGCCACAAGAGTTAGACAGGGGATCTGAAGGGAGCTGCTGGGAAAGCAAGTAAGAGAGTGCTGTGGGCCCCCACTGCCCTATAGGCACCCAGACCACTTCAGCTTAATGAAGTGGTCTGGGTGCCAAGTCCAGCTAGGATTAACCCTTTAACCCGCGCATGCGCATTCAGCCGAGGAGGAGATGAGTCCCCCGGCCGGCCCTGGAGAAAGAGGTGCAGTGTCAGTTCATTGACTTGGTTCTCGTATTGCTGTTTTGTGTTCCAGTGTTCTCCTGTTGATTCCTGACCTTGGCTTGTTATTTCGTGTACCCTGACTTCTGGCATCCTCTGACCTCAGCTCTCTACTGGTTTATCCTGATTTCTGGCACCCACTGACCTTTGGCTTACCAACGACGATTCTCCTGTTTATGTCCGTATCTGCACTGCGAATTGGAGCATCATCCTGCACAGCCCCCGTGCACTGACTCACAGGCCAGGTGAATTCTTACCTGACCACCTTGGCCTGTGTTTACTTGCAAGGGTGAGCACATATATCTGCGCTACAGACTCCAATTCTGGTAAGCCCTGACAGCTACTCATTGCATCAATTGGGGTTAAATAACTTGTTGCCAGCTGAAAGAATTGCCCATGCAGTAACTATCCAATAGGAGGCTCTTTCCTATTTGCTTAGTTAAATCCAGATGGTGACTTTTTTTGGGCCAGGCAGTGTATTCTGAAACCCATTTCAGTTTTGTAATCTTGATAAAGATATATTCTTGACATATTAATATTTAAACATCTATATTTTTAAAGTTTATCCAAAATGATTAAATCCTTTAGAGAATGTATTCAAGAATATTAAATCAAGGCCATAGTGAGTGTACAGGTGATACTCGAAAAATTTTTATATTGTGCAAAAGTTCATTTATTTCAGTAATGCAACGTAAAAGGGGAAACTAATATGAGATAGACGCATTACATGCAAAGCAAGATAGTTCAAGCCATGATTTGCCAAAGTGCGATGATTATGGCTTACAGCTCATTAAAACCCCAAATTCACAATCTCAGTAAATTAGAATATATTGTGAAAAAGTGCAATATTCTAGCCTCATAGTGTCCCACCCTAATCAGCTAAGTAAGCCATAACACCTGCAAACGGTTTCTGAGCCTTTAAATGGTCTCTCAGTCTGGTTCAGTAGGAATCACAATCATGGGGAAAACTGCTGACCTGACAGTTGTGCAGAAAACCATAATTGACACCCTTCATAAGGAGGGAAAGCCTCAAAAGGTAATTGCAAAGGAAGTTGGATGTTCCCAAAGTGCTGTATCAAAGCACATTAATAATAAGTTATGTAGAAGGGGAAAGCGTGGAAGAAAAAGGTGCACAAGCAGCATGGATGACCCCATTCAAAAGTGTTGGGGACTTTCACAAGGAGTGGACCGACACCACATACAGACGGATCCTGGACATGGGCTTCAGATGTCGTATTCCTCTTATCAAGACGCTCCTGAACAACAAACAACGTCAGAAGCGTCTTACCTGGGCTAACGAAAAACAGACCTGGTCTGTTGCTCAGTGGTCCAAAGTCCTCTTTTCTGATGAGAGCCACGTTTGCATTTCATGTGGAAACCAAGGACCCTGAGTCTGGAGGAAGAATGGAGAGGAACACACTGCAAGATGTTTGAAGTCCAGTGTGAAGTTTCCACAGTCTGTGTTGATTTGGGGAGCCATGTCATCTGCTGGTGTTGGTTCACTGTGCTTCATTAAAGGACCACTCTAGTGCCAGGAAAACATACTCGTTTTCCTGGCACTAGAGTGCCCTGAGCGTGCCCCCACCCTCAGGGTCCCCCTCCCGCCCGGCTCTGGAAAGGGGAAAAGGGGTAAAACGTACCTTTTTCCAGCGCTGGGCGGGGAGCTCTCCTCCCCGCCCCGTCGGCTGAATGCGCACGCGCGGCAAGAGCTGCGCGCATTCAGCCGGTCGCATAGGAAAACATTTGCAATGCTTTCCTATGGACGCTTGCGTGCTCTCACTGTGATTTTCACAGTGAGAATCACTCAAGCGCCTCTAGCGGCTGTCAATGAGACAGCCACTAGAGGATTAGGGGGAAGGCTTAACCAATTTATAAACATAGCAGTTTCTCTGAAACTGCTAGGTTTATAAAAAAAATTGGGTTAACCCTAGCTGGACCTGGCACCCAGGCCACTTCATTAAAGGAACACTATAGTCACCTACATTACTTTAGCTAAATAAAGCAGTTTTAGTGTATAGATCATTCCCCTGCAATTTCACTGCTCAATTCAATGTCATTTAGGAGTTAAATCACTTTGTTTCTGTTTATGCAGCCCTAGCCACACCTCCCCTGGCTATGATTGACATAGCCTGCATGAAAAAAAAAACTGGTTTCACTTTCAAACAGATGTCATTTACCTTAAATAATTGTATCTCAATCTCTAAATTGAACTTTAATCACATACAGGAGGCTCTTGCAGGGTCTAGCAAGCTATTAACATAGCAGGGGATAAGAAAATCTTAATTAAACAGAACTTGCAATAAAGAAAGCCTAAATAGGGCTCTCTTTACAGGAAGTGTTTATGGAAGGCTGTGCAAGTCACATGCAGGGAGGTGTGACTAGGGTTCATAAACAAAGGGATTTAACTCCTAAATGGCAGAGGATTGAGCAGTGAGGCTGCAGGGGCATGTTCTATACACCAAAACTGCTTCATTAAGCTAAAGTTGTTCAGGTGACTATAGTGTCCCTTAAAGCTGAAGTGGTCTGGGTGCCTAGAGTGGTCCTTTAAGTCCAGGGTCAACACAGCCGTCTACCAGGAGATTTTGGAGCACTTCATGCTTCCTTCCGCAGACTAGTTTTATGGGGATGCGGACTTCATTTTCCAGCAGGACTTGGCACCAGCCCAAACTGCCAAAAGCACCAAAGCCTGGTTCAATGACCGTGGGATTACTGTGATTTGGGGTTTTCATGAGCTGTAAGCCATAATGATCACATTTATGACAAATCTATCTTGCTTTCCATGTAATGCATCTACAGTTGCAAGAAAAAGTATGTGAACCCTTTGGAATGATATGGATTTCTGCACAAATTGGTCATAAAATGTGATCCGATCATCATCTAAGTCACAACAATAGACAATCACAGTCTGCTTAAAATAATAACACACAAAGAATGAAATGTTGCCATGTTTTTATTGAACACACCATGAAAACATTCACAGTGCAGGTGGAAAAAGTATGTGAACCCTTGAATTTAATAACTGGTTGAACCTCCTTTGGCAGCAATAACTTCAACCAAACGTTTCCTGTAGTTGCAGATCAGACGTGCACAACGGTCAGGAGTAATTCTTGACCATTCCTCTTTACAGAACTGTTTCAGTTCAGCAATATTCTTGGGATGTCTGGTGTGAATCGCTTTCTTGAGGTCATGCCACAGCATCTCAATCGGGTTGAGGTCAGGACTCTGACTGGGCCACTTCAGAAGGAGTATTTTCTTCTGTTTAAGCCATTCTGTTGTTGATTTACTTCTATGCTTTGGGTCATTGTCTTGTTGCAACACCCATCTTCTGTTGAGCTTCAGCTGGTAGACAGATTGCCTTAAGTTCTCCTGCAAAATGTCTTGATAAACTTGGGAATTCATTTTTCCTTCAATGATAGCAATCCGTCCAGGCCCTGACGCAGCAAAGCAGCCCCAAACCATGATGCCTCCACCACCATACTTCACAGTTGGGATGAGGTTTTGAGGTTGGTGTGCTGTGCCTCTTTTTTGCCACACATAGTGTTGTGTGTTTCTTCCAAACAACTCAACTTTGGTTTGACCTGTCCACAGACTATTTTGCCAGTACTGCTGTGGAACATCCAGGTGCTCTTGTGCAAACTGTAAACGTGCAGCAATGTTTTGTTTGGACAGAAGTGGCTTCCTCAGTGGTATCCTCCCATGAAATCCATTCTTGTTTAGTGTTTTACGTATTGTAGATTTGCTAACAGGGATGTTAGCATTTGCCAGTGACTTTTGTAAGTCTTTAGCTGACACTCTAGGATTATTCTTCACCTCATTGAGCAGTCTGCGCTGTGCTCTTGCAGTCATCTTTACAGGACGGCCACTCCTAGGGAGAGTAGCAGCAGTGCTGAACTTTCTCCATTTATAAAAAAATTGTCTTACCGTGGACTGATGAACAGCAAGGCTTTTGGAGATACTTTTATAACCCTTTCCAGCTTTATGCAAGTCAACAATTCTTAATCGTAGGTCTTCTGAGAGCTCTTATGTGCGAGGCATCATTCACATCAGGCAATGCTTCTTGTGAAAAGCAAACCCAGAACTGGTGTGTGTTTTTTATAGGGAAGGGCAGCTGTAACCAACACCTCCAATCTCATCTCATTGATTGGACTCCAGTTGGCTGACATCTCACTCCAATTAGCTCTTGGAGATGTCATTAGTCTATGGGGTTCACATACTTTTTCCACCTGCACTGTGAATGTTTACATGGTGTGTACAATAAAAACATGGCAACATTTCATTCTTTGTGTGTCATTAGTTTAACCCCTTCAGGACGGAGTCAATAGTGCACGTTCTGATCAAAACAAAACGTAAACAAAAACTGGAATTTGCGCTATATGTCTGTTCAACCGTAATTCACCTCTTTCATATTAAATGCACCCACACTTATTATATATCATTTTGTTCAGGAGAAACAGGGCTTTCATTTCATATAAAATATTTATATAGGAAACAATTTATTATGAATAAAATAAAAAAAAAAAACTGTAAGAAATTAGAATTTTTTTTTTAATTTGTAGTTCCGCCTCACATTTTAGCTGTAAATGTCATAATACTGTTAGGTTTTACTGCAACAAAATGCACATATTTGTAATCAGCGATGTCTCACGAGTACAACAGTACCCCCCATTAACAGGTTTTATGGTGTTTTGGAAAGTTACAGGGTCAAATATAGAACGTTCCATTTTCAAATTGAAATTTGCCAGATTAGTAATGTTACCTTTGAGACGGTGTGGTAGCCCAGGAATGAGAATTACCCCCATAATGGCATACCATTTGAAAAAGTAGACAACCCAAGGTATTGAACGTGGGTTATGTTTAGTCTTTTTTAGTAGCCACTTAGTCACAAACACTGGCCAAAGTTAGCGTTCATATTTGTTTCTGTGTGAAAAAAGCAAAAAACTAATATTTGGCCAGTGTTTGTGACTAAGTGGCTACTTAAAATGACTGGACATACCCCATTTGCAATACCTTGGGTTGTCTACTTTTGCAAATGGTATGCCATCATGGGGGTAATTCTTATTCCTGGGCTACCATACGGTCTCAAAGGCAACATAACCAATCTGCCAAATTTCAATGTCAAAAAAATGAAATGCGAGCCTTATATGTGACTCTCTAACTTTCCAAAACACCATAAAACCTGTACATGGGGGGTACTGTTATTCTTGGGAGACTTCACTAAACACAAATATTAGTGTTTTAAAACAGTAAAACATATTACAACAATAATATAGTCCATAAAAGTGCTGTTTGTTTGTAAAAAATGCAAAAAACGTCACTTTTACTTAAAATATCATCGTTGTAATACAATTTAACAGTTTGAAACACTAATATTTGAGTTCAGCGAAGTCTCCCGAGTAAAACAGTACCCCCTATATACAGGTTTTATGGTGTCTTGGAGAGTTACAGGGTCAAATATAGTGCTTGCGAATTAAATTCTCTGCACTTTCTCCCTGTGTTGTCAGGCATGTCAATCAAATTTTAATTAATTAAATGACATAATTATGTTAAAAAATTACTTAAATATACACGTAGAATTTTAATATATATGCATTTATAGGTATTTAAATTCTACGTGTATACTAATGTAATCTTTCATGTAATTATATGTATTTATCTATCTATATATATTTGCGGTTATTTGTATTTTATATATAGATAGATATATATAGAATGTCATTCTAAGTGTATTCTGTTTCCAATATATATATATTAATAACAAAATACAGTTAGAATGAAATTACATATGAATATATAATTTATTTTAAATTTTGTTTCAATATTTTATTTATTTATTTTATTATTTTATTTATTTATTATTGTAATTATACGTATATATATATAATATATATATATGTAGATCTATTATATATATAATATATATATACATATTATATATGTAACGTCATTCTAAGTGTATTTTAATACTAATATATATACTAATATTAATATTAAAATACATTACGTATGACATTACATATATATAATATGTATATATATATATATATATATATACATATATTATATATATATAAATACTTGTATTTTATTTTAACATGTGTATTTTATTTTTTTTTTACACTACCTACCAGCAGGGGGACTCTCTAATATTTTAGACAGTCCCCTTGCTGGCAGATCCATAGCCAGCTATAGGGGGCCATGTGATCGCTCTTTGAGAGCGATCACATGGCCCCCGGGGGCCTCATTTGCCGGAGGGGGGCTGCCTGGGCTCTCAGGCAGACCCCCAGAAGAGGATCGCGGCGGAGGTAAGTATAGCTTACCTCCTGGGGGCTTCAGCCGTTACGGCGTTCTATGCCGCCGCAACGGCTTTAAAGCCCTTTAAAGCCGCGACGGCATAGAACGCCGTAACGGCGTTAAGGGGTTAAGCAGACTGTGATTATCTATTGTTGTGACTTAGATGATGATCAGATCACATTTTATGACCAATTTGTGCAGAAATTCATATCATTCCAAAGGGTTCACATAATTTTTCTTGCAACTGTAGCTCATATTAGTTTCCCCTTTTACGTTGCATTACCGAAATAAATAAACTTTTGCACGATATTCAAATTTTTCGAGTATCACCTGTACTAAGTCATCTAACAAATTTACTAACATGCAAACATGCAAACTATTATAAAGGGAAATATGGAAAAATTGCCTCCAACTCCCCAGTTTTGAAGAAGGATGCACCATGAAAAAGTGTTTGCTTAGATAGCTTATTTACAATCTTTGAGGTAACCAAACAATGACACATGCATAACTCAACTAGATATACAGAAATACAACTGAAATTATATGGACTACTCAAGAACATCCGTGATCTGGGTTATTGATTTTTTTTTTGACCAGTCTTCCAGTATGTCAATAAAGTACTTCAAAACGAGGAGAGCCTAAATCTTAACAGCTTTTTGATTGTCTATTTTAAAAGCAGTTTCTAGGAAGAGCCATTACATAAAGCCCTTTGACAACATTGAAGAAATCACATTTTGAGCACAGCAAGAAATTTGGAGTAGGCTTACACACAACTGTGAGGCTGTACACTGTCATAATTACTGTGTAACTGCTGTCCAAAATTAAATATTTACCGTACATTATGAACCACCCAGGAGTAATATCACGTTGCAAGCACCATTTCTTCACTAAAACAAACCAGTGTGCTCATACTGCATTCTAGCAGGTGCAAACCACAAAGTCGCCTTGATACACCGTCTAAAGATAGTTCAAGACTGCCAGATATGCATAATACTTAAATTAAATACAATTTTGATGGAAAGATAAGTTAAAATTGTGATTGTTAAACTCTGGTTGTGTTTTAAGGTTTTATTATTTATTTACATTCAATGCTTGGCTGCCCAAGTGCAACCAAAGCATATCATACAAACGGATATAACCACCTCAGTGAAATGGGTGTGGGTACATGCTCACGCATGGCACTTTGGAAGCAATCCCCACTTTCACATGTACTCTAAGAATTTCACAGCAGATGCTACATCAAATATAAGCATGCCCGGAAAACAGAAATTTTTACTTACCGTAAATTCTTTTTTTCTTAATATGGTGGCAGTAACCTATGGCAGTAACCTATGGGTTTTGCTCCTCCCTGTGGACAAGACCTTTAACAAGCTATTTTAAAAAGGATCCTCCCCCTTTAGGTATAAATGCTGAGCCCGCAAAACCTACCCCAGTACGTAACAAGTAAAGAAACCAGACCAAGCAAACATCCAATGCAAAAAATATTTTAATAAAGAGGGAGGGTAATAATACTGCCACCATATTAAGAAAAAAAGAATTTACGGTAAGTAAAAATTTCTGTTTTTTCTGTCATATGGTGGCAGTAACCTATGGGATATAGCAAGAATCCCTCTGGGCGGGACATATGCCACGACGGCTTGTAACACCTTACGCCCAAAAGCAGCTTCAGAGGCAGAGAATATGTCTAGCCGGTAGTGCTTGATAAAGGTGTTGAAAGACGACCAGCATGCCGCCTTGCAAATGACTTCCGGAGACGCAAGTGCTCTTTCTGCCCATGAGGTAGCCATGGCTCGAGTAGAATGGGCCTTGATTGTAGCAGGAGACTGAAGACCTGAGGAAGAATATGCCAAATCGATAGCCTGAATAAGCCAACGAGATAAGGTCCCACGGGAAGCTACCTTGCCCTTTAGGTGACCCTGAAAATTAACAAACAGGTGATCCGAGACTCTGAATTCCTTTGTTCTGTTTAAATATATACATAACGCTCTTCTGACGTCCAACTTTTGCCATCTGTGTTCTTGAAGGGATGAGGGCACACTAAAAAAGGAAGGTAAAATAATAGGTTGATTCACATTTTTTGAAGATAAAACTTTAGGAAGAAAAGATGGTCTCGGGTAAAGAACCACCTTGTCCTCATGAAAAATGGTGAATTCATATGAGGAGGATAGGGCGTGAAGTTCGCCCACTCGTTTGGCTGACGTGATGGCTACCAAAAACAATACTTTAAGAGAGAAAATTTTTAAAGGAACTTCCTCCAAAGGTTCAAACGGGTTAGTACTAAGGGCCTGAAGGACTAGGGCTAAGTCCCATGTTGGAAACACCGATCGTTTAGGAGGTCTCTTGAGGCTGATGGACCTAAAAAATCTTCTGACGAAAACATTGGCTGCCAAATCTTTAAGAAGAAAAAAATTCAAAGCTGAGATTTGAACCTTGAGAGTTGAGACTCCCAGGCCAGCGTCAAAGCCGTCTTGCAAAAACTGAACAATGTTATCTATTGATGGTTGTAATATCGGGAACCGGTGATCCCTACACCAGTGAAGAAACTTGGACCAAATTCTAAAGTATATCCTAGAAGTTGATCTTCTAGTGGCGTGGAGTAAGACTGTTATTCTCTCATCTTGCAAGCCCTTGTTTCGAAGGATCAGCCTTGCAGTAGCCAAGCCGTCAACCTGAACATTTCCAGTACTTTCAAGGGTAGGTTCCTGTTCACAATGAGATGAACTGAAATGGGAAGCTCCCAACAGTTGATAGTCATCTTCTTTAGGGCCGCAAACCGGACTGTTTGGCCAATAAGGGATTATCGCCAATATCCTCGCCTTGTCCGTTCGTATCTTGAGGAGGACCTTTGGGATCAGGGGCAGAGGTGGGAAAATGTAAGCCAGCTGAAAATCCCACCTTATTGATAGAGCGTCTATCCTATTGGGTTGATCCGTTCTGAATAGGGAGGCGAAGTGGTAAACCTTCCGGTTTGATTCTCTTGCCATCAAATCTACTTCTGGTACTCCGAATTTCCCAGTCAAGATTCTGAATACGTCTGGGTTTAGAGACCATTCCTTTTGGTCCCACTTCCCCCTGCTCAAATCGTCGGCTATTACATTGTCGCTGCCTCTTATGTAAACCACCGCGATGTCTTCCAGATTTCTCTGCGCCCATTCCATAACTTCTGTACAAAGACTGTAAAGCCTTCTTGCTCTGGTTCCTCCCGGTCGATTGATATAAGAGACTACCGTGCGATTGTCTGACTGTATCTTGACCGCTCTTTGAAGTAACCAAGGTCTGAGGTGATGAAGAGCATACAGAACCGCCAATAATTCTTTGAAATTTGTAGATTCCTCTGCTTCCCTGGAAGACCATTTTCCTTGGAACATGGTGGATCCTAAGTGGGCTCCCCAACCTGAGTTTGAAGCGTCTGTGGTGACTATCAGCCAGACCTTTGATAGAAAGGATAAACCTTTTAAACGGCACTCTGAGGTTTTCCACCAATCTTGTTGCGTTTTCACCTGAGGGGACAGCAGGAATATTTCGTCCAGATCTTCCTCCTTTTTTGACCAGGAAGTCAGGATGTTCCACTGTAAAGGTCTGACCTTTGATCTTGCCCATTTGACCGCCGGGAAGGTGGCCGTAAGAAGACCTAACACACTCATGGCCTCTCTGAAGGAACAACTTTTCATCCTCCTTTGGAGGTTGGAAATCGTTTTTCGGATCTTTTTCCTCTTTCGTTTGGGGAGGAATATTGACATGGAGTCTGAATTGATCTCGAAACCGAGAAACTCTATTACTCTTGTTGGGACGCAAACTGATTTCTTTAGATTCAAGATCCAGCCATGGTCCTGAAGAAACTTTATAGTGACCTGCAGATCCTCGTGCAGTTGATCTTCGGTATGTGCCACTAGAAGCCAGTCGTCTAAATATGGGATAATTGAAATACCCCTTTCCCTCAAATGAGCAGTTAGAGGAGACAGGATCTTTGTAAAGATCCTTGGAGCGGACGACAGACCGAATGGCAGGGCCTTGAACTGGAAATGAACGGTGTGACTTTTTCTTCTTATTGCAAATCTTAAATATTTCCTTGAAGCGGTGGCTATCGGAACATGTAGATACGCATCCTTTAAGTCTATCTTTACCATAACGTTGCTTCTTTGTAATAGAGGAAAAATTGATGCGATTGATTCCATACGGAATCTGTGATGGGGGATAAACTGATTTATCTTCTTCAAATCCAGAATGGGCCGAAACGAGTTGTCCGGTTTTGGAACCAGAAACAGTCTCGAATAGACTCCCCGAAATTCCTGATTTTGTGGAACTCTTTGTATAACCCCTTTGTGTAGAAGCAGCCTGGTCTGATAGTCTGGAGCTCGAGATTTTTTTGCAGACTGGTAAGTTGATAGTAGAAACCTTGGTTTTTCCAGAAAAATAATCTTGTGTCCCTTTCGGATAATCTTTAGAACCCAAGGATCCTTTGTGGTCTGTTCCCACACCGGAAAAAAATATTGGAGCCGTCCTCCCACACCTCTGGCGTCAAAAACGTCTCCCCTTGTCTCTGATGGTTCTTTTGACCTCATTACTTTGTTCAAATTTTCGGCTTTTATCCTTTCTTTGAAAAAAATGGGGTCTCTCTTGAAAGGATCTCCTACCCTTGAATTGGTAATTTCTGTACCCTGGTCTCCAGGAGAATTTTCTATCTTTCGGAAGTGCCTTCTTGGTTTCTGACATCTGTCTTATGATTTCCTCTAAGGGAGCGCCGAATAATTTAGATTTATCCAGAGGAAGTTCACAAAGGACTGCCTTAGACGCTGTATCTGCCGACCAAGACCTCAACCATAGGGCACGTCTTGCCACAGAAGACAAACCCATGATCCTGGAGGCCAATTTCATCACTTCTACTGACATATCCAAAAGGAATTCATTCGCCAAATGCATGTTCTGAAACATGTGACTAAGATCATCAACATAACCAGACGATAAATTTTCCTGTACTAAATTTAGCCAAACTTCATTTGCTCTGGCTACTGCTGCTCCTGCCAGTAAGGCTTTGCATTGGAAACCGGCTGTCTGATAAGCCCGCCTACACAAGGTTTCGGCTCTCTTATCCATAGGATTTTTTAATGCTGCAGTTTCCCCTATAGGGATAGTGGTTCTCTTGGCAATTTGTGCCACCTGAACATCAACTTTTGGGAGATCTTCCCACATAACGTCGCTAGCCAGCTTGAAGATATCCTTGAAGTGTCTGGAAATAAAGGCACGTTTTTCCGGGTTTTTCCATTCCCTGAATATAAAATCAACTAGGCTCTGTTGCACAGAAAAGCCTTTCTTAGGATTTTCTGATCCCTGAGGTAGGATTGTCAGATTTACTTCTTTAATAAATTTACGGATTGCCTCTGAGGGAAACCCCACTGGTTCACTCGACGAGGAACCTGAATCCTCTGATTCGAAAGAAGAAGAACATTCTCCTGAAGATGATTCAGATGAAGGAATTCTTTTTCTTTTATTAATCTTTTGTTGAATGGGGGCTTCTACCCTTTTAGATTCCTTTATCGTGTCCAAGGTCTGGGACAAATTCTCCTGGAACCAGGATAGGAAAGATTGCATATCCTTTTGCTTATCTCTTTCCAAAGAGTTTGCAGTACACTTACTGCATATTTTCTTCCTAGACCCGTCTGGGAGAGGAGTTGCACATTCGCTGCAAACAATATGTTTGGACTTCACCGTAGCCTTTCTAGGCGTAGGGGTTAGCTTCTCCTTATCCATCTCAGGTGGACTAGACATATCTGTAAAAATAAATGGAGGCTCTTAGAATATAGATTCTTCAGAAAGTATTTCAAAGTAAAGATTTTTTATTAATCTTACCTCAAAATACCTCTGAGCCGTGTGGGGGGGCAGGTGACACGGCGTACCTCTTCTGACCTGCATCCATGCTGTCAGTGGGTACCAGCACAGCTTTTAAATTTAAATTTTCGCGGGTTTTTTTTTTTTGGTGTGTATTTCTTTAAGCTTCCGTTTGCGCATGCGTCTTTGCGCACCCGGAAGCTTAGGTGGAACGCAAACACCACCAGGGCGTGCGTTCCACCGCTGTGCGCTTGCTCAGAGCGAGCTCCGCCTCCCGGAAGCATTTTGCCGGAAACCTTCTCGGCATAAATTCAACAGACCTTGTTCACTCCGTAACGGCAAGATAACGGAGCCTGGGCCACTCAGCTTACCACCCGGGCAGCTCTCGGACCGAATCCCCCAGACAACATCCCGTGTGCCTCACCAGACGACGAAAGTCCTGTCCATCCCTATCGGGACAAGAAAGAAGACTGGGGTAGGTTTTGCGGGCTCAGCATTTATACCTAAAGGGGGAGGATCCTTTTTAAAATAGCTTGTTAAAGGTCTTGTCCACAGGGAGGAGCAAAACCCATAGGTTACTGCCATAGGTTACTGCCACCATATGACAGAAAAAAGTATAGTATTGATAATGTTGCCCCAAGCAATTAAGTGCACTGTAGACTTACTGCTAAAAATACTCACTCTGTTTAGTGCGTTTATTACGGTTACTGCTGTGAGAGACATGACAGTTCTGCTTAACTAAATGATTGTTCTTGCACATTCTTTGATGGCAATCTGGATGAATAATATACGTGGTTGCTTAATTACGTACAGATTTTGGAGGCGGTCAAAAAATGTACACATTTTACCATCATATCGCATTTCGTGTTCATAAACCTGGGTGTGACCTAAATAGAGCTTTGAACGTTTAAGATGATGGCAAAACTTCTGAAACTTTAAAAACCTGTTTCATTCTATTTGTTTTGTGTCCATATTTTCAAGCTAATCAGCAAGATTTGCTATACACTGATCAGCCACAACAATAAAACCACTGACAAGTGAAGAGGGGCGGCTCCTGGTATGCAATGGTTAGTACCTACCAAATGTGGTGAAAGGAAAGGAACGACAAGCAGTGAGCCAGTGTCAGGGTCATGGGCACCCAAGCTCATTGATTCACAAGGGAGCCAGGGCCCGATCACATAAAATGCTGTAGCTCAAATTGCTGAAAGAATGTAATGCTGGCCATGATAGAAAGGTGTCAGGACACACCACGTATCTCAGTTTGCTGCATAGCCCCAAACCAGTCAGTGTCCATGATGACCCATTTCCACTACCAAAAGCAACTTAAATGGGGACGTGAGCTTCAGGACTGGACCATGTTGTAACAAAAGAAGGTTGCATGGTTAGATGAATAGCAGTTCCTTTTGGAACAGGTGGATGGCTGGGTGCATGTGCTTTGTTTATCTTGGGGAGAGAGGTCAACAGGATGCACTATAGGTAGAAGGCAGGCCAGTGGAGGCAGTGTTATGCTCTGGGCAATGTTCTGCTAGGCAACCTTGGGTCCTGTGGATGTTACTTTGATACGTACCTCCTATATAGAGACTGTTGTAGAGCGCATACACCCTTTCATGGCAATAGTGTTCCCTGATGACAGTGGCCTCTTTTAGCAGAATAATACACCCTGCCACACTGCACAAAGTATTCAGGAATGATACGAGAAACAGTACAAGGTGTTGCCTTGGCCTCCAAATCCCCCAGATCTCAGTTCAATTAAGCATCTGTGGGATATGCTGAAACAAGTCAAATGCATGGAGGCACCACTTTGCAACTTGCAGAACTTAAATGATACTAATGTCTTGGTGCTAGATACCACAGTTCAGAGCTCTTGTGGGGACCATGCTTAGACACATAAAAGCTGTTTTGGCAGCATGAGGGGGGCCTACAAAATATTAGGCATATGGTTTTAATGTTGTGACTGATGAGTGGAAATATCTGTTATATACGTAACCTGAACATTTAACAGAATTTTGTCTAACGATCACTAAATTAGTTTAGTTCCTTAAAAGAACACGTTTAAGCATTTTGTAATGGTTATGTGCCAGGGGTCTCCAGAAACCATCTGCCAGTAATCAGTTAGGCCATTTAAAAACAGTTTTACACTTACCTTGATGTGTCAGGTGCCAGTTGTCTTCCAGTCTTGAGTTGACTCGAAAAAGCACAAGTGCACACTTCCATATTACCACACCAGCATATATCAGGTGAAAACTGTATTCATTGGTAGAGAGTTTACGGTATAAACCTGGTAAGAGCTAGTATGATAAAACGGAAGTATGAAGCTCCATTTTACGAAGCCAGAAGGACCCTGGCCAGACAATACAAGGTAACCATCAAATCATTTGTAAATGGAATGATAGATTACCAGCTTCCACACAGACTCTTGGCACGATAGCCACTACAGTGCAGTGTATTGATTAATGTTCCTATACTGTTCCCTTGAATATATCCATAAAAGAAAAAAAAAAAAGAAGAAGCTATGTTTCCAACCCACTCTCTCCCTTCATCCCATTCTTCTGGTTGCATAAATATAATATTATATATATATATATATATACACACACACACACACACACACCCCTATCTGAGCAAGATGAGAGCTCATACAGCCACTGTGTACATAACTGGCACATTCAGCAGTATCAATTTAAGAAATCATGACTGATCAAATATTATAGTTTTTCATTTATGTTTTGCATGAATGAAGTGAACTAATGTCCATTCTGTCAAATAACCTTATGATGCACACCAGACATGTTGACACATGTTATTCGAAAAAAGAAAAGCCATCTACACCTGACTTTCACTACCTTACAAGTACAAGCAGCATTCTTTATTTTCTGATAAATAGCATTAAAGCGTCTATCACTATCTGGGGTATTTGCATAATCCCACAAGTTCCTCCATAGACAGGGCCTCTTCCCTTCAGCTGTCACTGGTGACGGTTGAGGGAAGAACAAAATATAGCTCTGCCTTTTGTCAAGCGTAGGAATAAAATACTAAGACAAATTGGGGGGGGGGGGGGGGGGGGGGGGGAGGAGTGAACCCGGCAGCTTCTTGCCCACTACTACTTACATAGAGCCAGGAAATCTCTGCTAGATCAAAGCCGAGCAGTGCAGGGCTAAGCGCAAAGGCTGAGAGCGATCAGCTTACACCATCTGCCAACATCCTAGACCTACACTGCAGGACTCTGCTCAGGAGGGCCAACTAAAATACAGTACTACCCTTGTCCTTATACATAGTTTGATGACCAATGCTTAAACTACAGGTAATACTCAAAAAATTAGAATATCGTGAAAAAGTTAATTTCAGTAATGCAATGTAAAAGGTGAAACTAATGTATATGAGATAGACGCATTACATGCAAAGCAAGATGGTTCAAGCCTGTGGAAAAAAAAGGTGCACAAGCAGCAGGGATGACCGCAGCCTGGAGAGGATTGTCAGGAAAAGGCCATTCAATTGTGTTGGGAACTTCACAAAGAGTGGACTGAGGCTGGAGTCAGTGCATCAAGAGACACCACACACAGACGGATCCTGGACATGGGCTTCAGATGTCGTATTCCTCTTGTCAAGCCGATCCTGAACAACAAACCACGTCAGAAGCATCTTACCTGGGCTAAAGAAAAACAGACCTGGTCTGTTGTTCAGTGGTCCAAAGTCCTCTTTTCTGATGAGAGCAACTTTTGCATCTCATTTGGAAACCAAAGACCCAGAGTCTGGAGGAAAAATGGAGAGGCACACACTGCAAGATGCTTGAAGTCCAGTAAAGTTTCCAGAGTCTGTGTTGATTTGGAGAGCCATGTTATCTGCTGATGTTGGTCCACTGTGCTTCATTAAAGGGACTCTCCAGTGCCAGGAAAACAAACCGTTTTCCTGGCACTGCAGGTCCCCTCTCCCTTCCATCCCCTCATCCCAAGTTGCCCAAAGCATCAAAGCCTGGTTCAATGACCGTGGGATTAATGTGCTTGATTGGCCAGCAAACTCGCCTGACGTGAACCCCATAGAGAATCCATGGGGCATTGCCAAGAGAAAGATGAGAGACATGAGACAGAACAATGCAGAAGAGCTGAAGGTCGCTATTGAAGCATCCTGGTCTTCCATAACACCTCAGCAGTGTACACTCCTTGTTTTATTGATTGCATGTAATATTTTAATTTACCGAGATTGTGGATTTGGGGTTTTCATGAGCTGTAAACCATAATCATCACACTTATGACAAATTACGGCTTGAACAATTTTGCTTTGCATGTAATGCGTCTCATATATTAGTTTCCCCTTTTAAGTTGCATTACTGAAATAAATGAACTTTTGCACAATATTCTAATTTTTCGAGTATCACCTGTATATACCGTATTTATTCGAGTATAACGCGCACACGTGTATAACGCGCACCCCTAATTTTCGATTAAAAATCGGTATAAAATTTTATACCGATTTTTAATCTAAAATTAGGGTGCTTGTTATACTCGAATAAATATTCGAGTGGGTGCTCGATAATACCGACCGCCGGGCTCATTACAAGCCCGGCGGTCCTGGGGGGGCGGGCAGCAAGCGTTTACTCACCTCCGTGCAGCTCCTCCTCCAGCTTCCCAGTGTAAATCTCGCGAGACCCGCGGCCAGCTCTGACGACGTCAGAGCTGGCCGCGGGTCTCGCGAGATTTACACTGGGAAGCTGGAGGAGCTGCACGGAGGTGAGTAAACGCTTGCTGCCCGCCCCCCCAGGACCGCCGGGCTTGTAATGAGCCTGGCGGTCCTGGGAGGTATATTTATTCGAGTATAACACGCACCCCTAATTTTAAATTAAAAATCGGTACAAAATTGTGCGCGTTATACTCGAATAAATACGGTAATTAACTCTAACTTATTTTCCACTTTTAATACAAGTTAAATTGAACAAAATACCTTAACAATACATCAGTGTATATGGAAGCCCCATCACATTGGAGCATGTACACTGAAATATTTATATTACATACTGGCTTCAGACACTGCACTATTCCATTCTAACCAAACTATTTGCCACCTGCAGCATTTGAATTCCACAGTACATAACTTTGTCATGTACTGGCCACCAATACACTATATTTGTCTATTCTAGGAAATCAGGGCAGAAGTGGCACATCTACCTTCAGCATTAGAATCTTGCATACTATAGAAGAGCAATTTTCATGTACTGCCCTCAGTTCATATACATCATCCATGTCCAGGAAAACAGGGAAGAACCGGCACACCAACCTGTAGCATTAGAAGCCTGCATACTATAGAAGAGCACTTTTCATGTACTGCCCTCAGTTCTTATAAATCATACACGTCCAGGAAAACAGGACAGAACTGGCACACCAACTTGTAGCATTATAATCCTGCATACTATAGAGGAGCACTGGCACACCAACCTGCAGCATTAGAATCCTGCAAACTATAGAAGAGCACTGGCACACCTACCTGCAGCATCAGAATCCTACATACTATTTAGGAGCACTGGCACACCTACCTGCAGCATTAGAATCCTGCATACTATAGAGGAGCACTGGCACACCAACCTGCAGCATTAGAATCCTGCAAACTATAGAAGAGCACTGGCACACCAACCTGCAGCATTAGAATCCTGCAAACTATAGAAGAGCACTGGCACACCTACCTGCAGCATCAGAAACCTACATTCTATAGAGGAGCACTGGCACACCTACCTGCAGCATCAGAATCCTACATACTATAGAGGAGCACTGGCATACCTACCTGCAGCATTAGAATCCTGCATACTATAGAAGAGCACTTTTCATGTAGTATTTCATTCCAGCAGCCGGTATTAAACCCACCGGTAAAACATGTTGAATGCGTGACATATGTTAGCAGGAAGCCATGGAGAGAAGCCATGCTCACTGTCCCCCATTAAAGACGCCCAGGAGATTCACTACACACTTGCCAACAGGTGCGGACACCCAGCACAGCCCACTTACCTGGCTCTGGCTGTAGCTGTGGCTCTGGCTGTGTCGCGGTGCTGGAGGCTGCTCTCCTCGCGGTACTGGAGGGATGTCCCGGGATCCAGGGGGAGGGGTGCGCTAATTAGAGGTAATTAATAAAGCGGTGTGGATGGCGGGGATGACATGGGTGCCTCTGTCCTCCCTCCAGCCCCGGTTAGCCCCGGCTGGCTGAGCGAGGAGGAGGAGGGGAGCAGCGCGGGAGGCTGGGGGGCATCACACACCGGGCGAGCGGCCAGAGACAGAGAGAGAAACGCGTCAAAGGCTGAGAGGCGGAAAACAGAGCATGAACTGAGTGCGAGAGAAAAAAAAGGGGGGAGAGGAGAAAAATTAAAGAGAGAGAGAGAGAGAAAAGAAAAAAAGGGAAAAAAAAAAAGGAAATGAAGGGGAAAAAAAAATGTCGAAACCCCTCCTCCTCCTCCGTGCAGGCTGCGTGCTACGTCGGCGCGCCTACGCTCTCTTTTTCTGCGTCGTGACGTCACATGCGCGCGTCACGTTCTAAACCAGGTTGTGCTTAGAGCTCGCGAGTCTCCGGGTTCCTGCTCACTAGAGCGCTGCGTCCGACTCCACTGTGCGACCTGCTCTCACTGTCACCACCGGGGGGGAGGGATATACATAGGACAACATGGGGCTGGCTGGGGATGACGGCTCTATGTGCAGTATGTAGTTTAAGTTGTAGACTGTAATTATTTATCTAGAAGTTTTTAAGTATGTCCTGGGCCCACAAACATTGCTTTATACAAGAGGGTACAACATACTTAAAATACATATATACATTGTACGTATTCCCTGCTAACTTCAGCGCACCAAATAGACCACTGTAACGATTAGAGATGTAATTTTGTATACAACTTGCACTAACAAATCATTCTAAAAATGCCTGAAAAAGAACCGTGGCTTCTGCGTAAGCCTATGTACTGTCACATTTATGCACTTCTTTTTGTGAAAAAATAAAGAAATTTTAAAAAAATCCACATATATACATTTACACAGAACAGGTAATAAATATAATAAACCATGACTTTTTATGGGTCTCCTTCCTGCAACGTATGGTGCTACATACTACAGGACAGCTCCCGTCTTTTATTAGACAGATTGGATAAACGTGTGTTTATACGTTAGGTATGTGTGTGGATACTTTACGTGTTGAACTTATCTCTAGAAATATGTGTTATGGTATGTATGGTGTGCTTTCTTTTTCCTGTTGCTGAATATTGAATTTCTCGACGGGTTATTCTAACAATATTGTGATGGGATTCCAGCATGGTTAAAATTTTAGTAGGCTGAAATCTCCACATGGCATAGGCTAATTAGTATCTGGTTACAAACAGTTGGATGAGTCATCAATATACTGAGCATGTGCAGGAATGCAGGAACTGAAATTACACTTATTTCTTTTGTCTTGGATGAGCCATGTGGTTTGGCCAGATGTACAAGTCTATATTCTGCTCATTGATTGGTTAAGGGTATATGTGGGTGTAGCTATTGATGGGAGGAGCTATATTGCTATATAAGGAATGTACACCATGTGTTGGTCTCTCAGATATTTTTGGAACAGGAGTTCATCTGAGGGCCCGATCAGTATGTAAATAAAGACCTCTTATTTCCTGAAGTCCTGCATCCATTTCTCTGTGTTTGGTTTCTGCTAGTTTACTCGGTAACATAATTGGTGCATTGGCGGGAAACCTTCATCGCACGGAAGCTGGCGCAGTGATTTGAGACGGTAAAGCTTTTTACCAACGTTCTCCACGGCAGCACCCCTGGACCTCTGCGTGGACCTCCTTTCGTCTCGGCGCCACTGGCCTTTTGTCCAGGAGATCATCGGCTTCTGCACAGTGAGTACCGGGGTGCCCCGTCGATTGAATGCGAACCCAGGGCAGGAAATAACAGGTAAGACTGATACCATTAGAGCGGTAGACCCACAAGGGGTTTTATATTTGGAACCGGTTGTATGGAATTTGCCCCTTCCGTCTGGGAGGAAGAAGTGAAGGCGCAACACTTAGACATTAGACGCTCTGTAGTCAGCCCGTCTAATATAGGTGGTATTGGGTCAGACTGAAACTTGGTGTACATACTTCATGTCGGACACCGGTGTCCTGTCTTGACTAGCACGCTAGGTGTAAATTTTGGTTGCTAGGTCAGGGAGGCCGGCAAAACTAAGCAGACTCTGTTGTACATTATCGTTTGCTAGATTTCACCCTATCTTGACTAAGTGTGCTTGCTTGTAAATCCAGCCACTAGATTACTGATAGTGTATTAGACTAAAAGGGTATTGGTGTAAATTCTGCCCTCTAGTTCGCTATATGTGGTGTCTGGGCAGCGAAGACTTATCGAATCTCTGGTGTACAAATATATCGAAAGCTCTCGAGGTGCTGGCCAGTTAGAGTAGTTGGGATTATTGTAAATGTTGTTAAATATACTGTAGTTGGTGAATTGGTTAAATTGTATGTCCTGCTAGAAAGCTAGAGCTCTGCCGTCTAGTGGGAATGTAAATTGTGTGTATAATTGTAAAATAGCGCATGGTACCATAACCACTGACATGTACTATAACCACTGACATTGTGTAAAAATTACTAACAACTATTGTTTTATGTTATATGTAGAATACCTTAACTGTTACAAACTGATCTGTGACTTTAAAACTGTACTATAACCACTTACTAATTGTACCATAACCACTGACTGTAAAGATGAGATTACTAGAATGTGATATAGTCGGTTAGTTAAAAGTTGATTTATAGTACAGATAATTGTAGAGTTGATTTATAGTTATAGAGGTAAGTAACTAGTGTTTGGTAGATCTTTGTGAGTGGGACGCTGTGATATCACTGTATGTACGAGAATTCTCTGCGTGTTATCGTGTGTGTACGTTTGGCTTAGTAACTTTGCCACGTGGTACTGTTGCCAGGGAAATGAGTGTGACTGTTGGAAGTGTGTTTGGAGTTTGGTGTATCTTTGTATTAGACGCTCCGTTGCCAGTATGGGTGCGTCTGACTCAAAGATTGTTGATCCCTTATCATGCATGTTGAAGAACTTTACTAAGGGATATAATGCTTGTAAAATTGTCCCCAAAACGTTTAACTACCTTATGTAGTGGAGAGTGGCCTATCCTGGTGACCGCATGGCCACCACGTGGCAGCCTTGATCTAATTTTGGGAAAGGTAAAGACAAAGGCAAATGCAAAGACAAAGAGATCGATAGAGGCAACGATACAGACAAAGACGAGAATGCCGACACTATTGACCGGCGATGCCAGATTAATGCTCCTGCTACTGATATGTTTACTATGTTTTTTTCTCCCGATTTATTTGATTAGTGACTGTTTATATCCTTCCGCTAATCCTATACTGCCTTTTTGTAAACATACACAATGATTCTCAGACAGGGGTTACCAACAACACCAACCACACTCGTATTCCTCACAACACTGATACCTACCACCCTAACATTCCTTACAATTTATCTTATAGCCTACCAAGGAAATTACATAGCCTCAAACGTAAGCCCCGTAGTCTCTCTTCTGATAACAAACCTCAGGTAACCATTATTAAGGGAGCAGATGACATTTTCCAGTTTTGGTTTAACTCATCCAGTACATCAGTAGCAACATTCACATTTGATTACTGTGATATAGTACCCTGTAGTCCTAAGGAACGAACTAATGAATGTATTCCATATACTCCACCAAGTCAAAATACATTTGCATTACTGATAACTACTGGGGAAACAATTGTGATTACTGGGGCTCGGTAGGCTGGAACACCGGTACAGATTGGGAATATAGACCATATAGTGCTATGACCAGAATAGACAAATCAGGTATACCACTTAAGGAA
The DNA here is from genome assembly GCF_036172605.1 of Pelobates fuscus. Taxonomy (NCBI): domain Eukaryota; kingdom Metazoa; phylum Chordata; class Amphibia; order Anura; family Pelobatidae; genus Pelobates; species Pelobates fuscus. The sequence continues at coordinate 396,609,357 of NC_086317.1, forward strand.
CGTTTGACCCTAACTAGAACTGATCCTAAGCCTAACATATATTCCTGTTATAGGAAGAAATTGGGTAAACAAATGCCCTTGATACTTAACCTAGAAAACCCCAATAAAAATGATGAAGGTCTATACATATTATCTACCTATATAGATATGGTATCCCCTGCCACTAAAGGACGGTTCCAATTTAAGGATATGTAGAACTCAACAGAATGGGAGAAGCTTACTTCACAGCAGACACTTGTTAACCCCCTCAAACCACATATACACACCCTTGGAGATATGATGGCCATAGCAGATGCAACTTTTGAGGATACTGTTGCCCTAGAAACAGGATACACCGACACTAATCTCTGGTTGGAATGGATGAGATATAATGCTCATTCCAATAACAGGTCCAATTGTTATGTGTGCGTCAGTTCCAGACCTCATTTAGGAACAGTCCCACTCTTTGTCCCTGATGAATATTGGAACTGTTTTCTTAGTCTATTCACTGGTACAAATGATTCTACAGATGGTTGTGAGACCTGGAAAGTAATGCATCCTTTAGGCGAGTCTAAAGTTAAATTACACGATGCAGTCTCCATTTACCCTGGTAATTATACATGTTTTAGGGGTAACAATACTGATAACAAAGGAAAACAATTTGGTAATTTTTCCAATGGTTTTTGTCTCTATTATAGTAACATCACCTTACTAAACCAGACTTTATTAGTTGGAGATGTATATTGGATCTGTGTGGACATGAAGATTATATATAGGCTCCCCACTCCATGGAGAGGTGAATGCACCCCAGCTAAAATTATCATGCCATTACACATCTTTAGTGATTCTCTTTCCGTATCCAAAGCAATACCTGTCTCCAGTCGCAGGAAGAGGGCAGTGCCCATTGGTAGCCTTGATCCACACATTTATTTAGATACTATAGGTATCCCACGGGGTGTTCCTAAAGAGTTTAAGGCAAGAGAAGAAGTAGCAGCCGGATTTGAACCCATACTTCCTATGATTACCGCCAGTAAAAATGTTGATTGGATTAATTACATATATTATAACCAGCAAAGGTTCATTAATTATACTAGAGATGCCCTACAAGGCCTTGCTGAACAATTACAAGCTACTTCACAAATGACTTTCCAAAATAGACTGGCCCTGGACATGATTCTAGCAGAAAAGGGGGGAGTTTGTAAATACATTGCCTCAGGGGTATGTTGCAACTATATACCCCAGAATATCGGCCCCAATGGAAAAGTAACTTTAGCTACACAGAAATTAGAAGATTTAGCAAAGGAAATGAAGAGTAACTCTGGGATAGCTAACTACTGGGGTGATTGGTTTAATTTCTCCTCCATCCTTAATACAATAAAAACCTTAGGTCTGATCTTAATTATGGGAGCATCTATATCTCTCCTCTTTTATGTACTCACAAGAGTGATATGCTGCATCTACAAAAGCACACCACCATCACGTCCAATACCTCCACCACCAGTTTATGCAGAATACTTAAAATTTTACATGCATGAGAGCCATGTTCCTGAAAATGTCTATATGTAATCTATATTATCCAGGGTATATGCCATGGGAATAGTGGCCGAAGAAGTAATGAAAGTCCTGCAGAATTGGCTAGCAATTCTGAATATACCATGATCCGTTACCCTGGCTAAATTAACCCTAAAAGGGTATGATCAAGTTTTGCTCAAAGAGGGGAAATGAAGGGTTAGAGAGAGTCAATAAATGGTTAATGAATCTCATCTTTTAATATTATATTCTCTTTCTAAAGATTTATAAAGATTTACACAAGAGCTAAAAAAAAAGACTAACCACAGGTTATTTTTGATTTATAACTTCTGCTTTTGAAACAACAGACACATCCGCAAACTAACGTTGACCTGATGCTTCCGAGAGAAGTATCATGAATAAACAGACGTGCTTGACCACGAGGCATATGTGGTTTTGCAAGATCAGCTATTGCCGCTTTTAGCATAAACATTTATCTTTTGTAAGCACATATTTTGCATGTTTTGTAACTCAAAGTTCATGACCTATACTGTATAAATATGACAACCTTTTCATAATACATTTGAAGTTCGTTGGAAAGCAAACTGTGTGCGTGTGTCATTATTTGCTCCATCGTTCTCCCCTGAATTCAGCCGGCAACGGAGACCAGAGAACGACTAAGTGGGACCGAGTCACTTAGGATAGAAGTTGCCTTTCAGGTACAACGTGTGCACGCGGCTGTATCTAGTAGGCCTGAATTTTACAATCAGTTTCCGTATATTGATTGTTGGAAACAGATTGTAGAAGAATTGCCTAAATGGGTTAAGGTATGCCATGAGGAGCAATGTCGCCTCATGGTGGCCAGGACTCGCCTCTCCATCAGGGCCACAACTCCGCCCATTTTAGATTCTCCCTCTGAAACTGAACTTCCCTCCCCACCCCCTTACACTTCCTCTAAGGTTAGAGGTGGTGCTACTGGTGATGCCACTCCCCCTTTCCCATTGTCCCTGCCCACTCATGCATCTAGTTCAGAGTCCAGCCCACTGACTCTGAGCCCTCCCCTTCCGGTACCAGTCCCCACTAGTTCCATATATCCGGAACTGATGTCAATTTTGGTTCCTGGTCAGGCTCCTCCTAGTCCGGCCCGTAATATCCTGTTGACTGAACTTCCGCCCAGTAAAATTAATCCGCCTCACTCCCCTTGCCTTACTACCCCTAGACCGGAACTCATTATGAAACCATCATATCGTAGTCCCATATTAACCCGACAGACGACTGGTGCCCTCCAACCCCGACATTACCAAATGCCCCTCCGACTTACACCAGGCCCAACACACGTGGATGAGAATGGCCAAATACAACGGGCAGATCCAGTGTTTGTATATGTCCCCTTCACTACGACTAATTTATTTAACTGGAAGACTCATAACTCCTCATATACTGACAAACCTCAAGTTATGACAGATTTGGTTACTTCAATTATCCAGACACATAATCCCACCTGGGCCGATTGCCAGCAATTATTATTAACTTTATTTAATTGTGAGGAAAGGACCCGAATTAATCAAGCGGCTATTAAAGCGCTTGAGGAAACGGCCCGTACTCAAAATCAGGCCAATCCAGTTGCGTGGGCTGCAGCCCATTATCCAAATGTCAATCCAAATTGGAATGTGAATGGTGCTGACATGCCCCAACTAAGAGCTTATAGGGAAGCCATAATTGCTGGCATGAAGGCAGGAGGGAAGAAGGCAGTTAATATGTCAAAGACGGCTGAGGTGTTGCAAAAGGTTGATGAGTCACCTAGTACCTTTTATGAGAGATTATTGGAGTCATATAGATTTTTTGCTCCTCTTAATCCAGAGGCTCCTGAGAATGCCAGGATGATTAATTCAGCATTTGTCAGCCAGGCCCAAGGTGATATTAAAAGGAAATTACAGAAAATAGAGGGATTTGTAGGGATGTCCATATCACAGTTAATGGAAATCGCAAATAAAGTATATATGAATAGGGAGACGGAGGTAAAGCGGGAGGAAGAACGTATGATAAGGAAAAAGGCAGATATGCTAGCGGTAGCTATCTCAAGTGTAGAAAGATAGGGAAGGGATGTGAATAGAGGCGACGAGAATAGGCTGAGCAAGGGACCTTTTAAGTAGGAATCAATGTGCGTTTTGTAGAAAGGAGGGACATTGGAAGAATGAGTGTCCACAGAGAGAACATTTTGAAGGCAATAGACAAGGAGAGAGAAGAGTACGGGGAGGTTATAGTGGTAGTTATAGAGGAAGAGGAAGTTTTAGAGGGAATGGTGGGAATAGTAGAGGAAGTGTTCAAGGAGACAGATACTATCTACCCACACAGAGACCTAGAGAAAGAGAGGATAGAGATTTTGTGGGTCTGGCTGACACTATCATGGAAGACTATTGATACCGACCAGGCTCCATCCCCCTTGGTCAAGCGGAGCCTATGGTCAATGTAGCAATAGGGGGAAAGAGAAGTTCTTTCATGATCGACACAGGTGCTGAACATTCCGTGGTGACTAAGATGGTGGCTCCACCTTCGGGGAAGACTATAACTGTGATAGGAGCTACTGGGAGAAGCACAGCTAGACCGGTTTTTAAGAGTTGCACTTGTATTCTGGGAGGCCATGTGGTGAAGCATCAGTTCCTATATATGCCAGAGTGTCCGATTCAACTTCTAGGACGAGATCTATTATCGAAGCTTCAAGCCCAGATAACCTTTTTACCTAATGGATCAACGTCTCTGAAGTTTAAGGGATTACCAGGCATAATGGCGATATCGGTGCCAAGGGAAGAAGAATGGCGCTTCTATTCCATAGTGACAAGTGTTAACCCTAAGAGTGATGAATCCTTATTTGACATTCCAGGAGTATGGGCAGAGAATAATCCACCAGGACTTGCTCGTAATATCCCACCCATACATATTGAACTAAAGCTTGGGGCCTATCCTGTGAGCCTACGTCTTTATCACATACCCCAAAAGGCTAAGGAAAACATACAATCCTACTTGGATAAGTTTGTAAGGTATGGCATCCTAAAATTCTGTACTTCCTCCTGGAACACTCCATTATTACCTGTTCAAAAACCAGGATCGGACGAATATCGTCCTGTACAGGATTTGAGAGCAGTTAATGATGCGGTAGTTAGTATACACCTAGTTGTACCCAACCCTTACAATCTGCTTGCTTTGATACCAGGTGGAGCAACCTACTTCACAGTGCTAGATCTTAAGGATGCTTTCTTTTGTCTTTGAATTGCTGCTGAGAGTCAACATATCTTTGCTTTCCAATGGGAAGATGCTGTTACAGGTTCAAAGCGTCAGATGACCTGGACCAGACTACCTCAAGGGTTCAAGAATTCACCTACCCTATTTGGATCTGCATTAAGCCAGGATTTGCAAGATTTAAAGTCTATCCCAGGAGAATGTGTATTACTTCAATATGTGGATGATCTTTTGATAGCGGCTGTTACTAAAGAGATATGCCAACAAGCCACTTATGATTTGCTTCACATTTTATGGAGAGCAGGATACAAGGTATCGAGGAAAAAGCGCAATTGTGCCAGCCAAGTGTTAAATATTTAGGATTCCATATATCCAAAGGCCAAAGAATGATGGGACCTGAAAGAAAAGAAGCAGTGTGTCGGATATCTATACCTAAGAATAGAAGACAAGTACGAGAATTCTTAGGAGCGGCAGGATTCTGCAGGATATGGATTCCTAATTATGTAATATTGGCGAAACCTCTATACGAAGCTGTGAAAGGAACAGAACATGACCCCTTTTTGTGGACCTCTGAACAACAGAAGGCATTTGAAGATGTTAAGAAAGCACTAATGAGTGCACCAGCCCTAGGTCTACCAGATCATACACGTCCTTTCTATCTGTACGTACATGAGCAAAGAAGAATGGCTGTGGGAGTATTAACTCAATACTTGGGATCATGGCAAAGACCTGTAGCTTACATGTCCAAGCAGTTGGAGGCAGTGGTCAGTGGTCTTCCACCTTGTCTGCGAGCAGTGGCTGCTGCTGCCCTACTGGTAGCAGAGGCTGACAAGCTCACCTTGGGTCAGGAACTTTATGTGAGAGTACCTCATACAGTACAGACCCTCTTGGATTATAAGGGAAATCATTGGTTTAGTAACAGTCGAATGACCAAATATCAGGCTATGTTATGTGAAAATCCAAGAGTACACCTCGAAACTGTCAACAATTTGAATCCAGCTACCCTTTTGCCTCAGACTACTGAAAGCCAACATGATTGTTTGGAGATAATGGATGAAGTGTTTTCAAGCAGGCCTGATCTTCATGATTTTCCCATCCAGAATTCAGATATACAGTATTATACTGATGGTAGTAGCTATATGAAGGAAGGTGTACGCTATGCAGGATTTGCGGTAACGACTACAGATAAGGTGATAGAAGCACGGACACTGTCGAAAGGGACATCAGCACAGAAGTCGGAACTGATTGCATTAGCCAGGGCTATGCAATTAGCTGAAGGGTTGAGAGTGAATATCTACACTGATTCAAAGTATGCTTTTCTAACCACCCATGCTCATGGAGCACTGTATAAAGAAAGGGGATTGCTGAATTTGGAAGGAAAAGAGATCAAGTATGCGGCTGAAATACTCCAACTGTTAGAGGACGGTATGGGAACCGAAGGAAGTCGGTATTGTACACTGTAGGGCACATCTGAGAGGTGATAGTGATGTCATCAAAGGAAATCGCATGGCCGACAACGCAGCAAAACATGTCGCTGAATCAGGGCAAGAGGAATATGTGGGATAAAACAGAGAAAAAAAAGTGGAAAACACCTTCAAATGAGCATGTAATTAATACAACCTGGAGAATATATCCAGAATAAGATATTCAATTTGAGAATATAATACAATCTGAAATGATAAAAATATATATCATAGCGTAATATTGTTTAAGATTAAATGTGAAAGTGTAAAGTTTAGATGTTAAACTCACAAACGAAAATGCAAATCAGGCTTCTCACCCCCCTGGGGTATATAAGTATAGATCTTGATAGTAGATCAAATAACGAAGTATGTCTTAAAGAGACGGATAAAAAGAGCCATACATGGTGAAGTATGTATAAAAAAATACAAAAAGATATTTATTGGGAGCACTTACAGACGTAAAATAGTGGTAGGCATATCTCCACTCTCAGTGGAACTGGATGGCAGTGTAGAAATAGGCAGCACAAATCCAATTCAAGGTAATAGAGAGCAGGAACAATAAATCAGCATACAAAAAAAAATTATAAAATATAAATAAAAAAGCAGACAATAAAGTCCAATATCCAACGCGTTTCGTCCAGGTAGGTAAGTGACTTCGTCAGGGATATATAGAGGATCGACTGTAGAAGAGCTTCTTATACCCATCGCATTTTCCCTTGCGTTCCAATCTGGAACGCACATGCCGGTGAACGGCATGAAAGAAGATTGCGATGGGTATAAGAAGCTCTTCTACAGTCGATCCTCTATATATCCCTGACGAAGTCCCTTACCTACCTGGACGAAACGCGTTGGATATTGGACTTTATTGTCTGCTTTTTTATTTATATTTTATAATTTTTTTTTGTATGCTGATTTATTGTTCCTGCTCTCTATTACCTTGAATTGGATTTGTGCTGCCTATTTCTACACTGCCATCCAGTTCCACTGAGAGTGGAGATATGCCTACCACTATTTTACGTCTGTAAGTGCTCCCAATAAATATCTTTTTGTATTTTTTTATACATACTTCACCATGTATGGCTCTTTTTATCCGTCTCTTTAAGACATACTTCGTTATTTGATCTACTATCAAGATCTATACTTATATACCCCAGGGGGGTGAGAAGCCTGATTTGCATTTTCGTTTGTGAGTTTAACATCTAAACTTTACACTTTCACATTTAATCTTAAACAATATTACGCTATGATATATATTTTTATCATTTCAGATTGTATTATATTCTCAAATTGAATATCTTATTCTGGATATATTCTCCAGGTTGTATTAATTACATGCTCATTTGAAGGTGTTTTCCCCTTTTTTTCTCTGTTTTATCACTTTGGGTGTCTGTGAGGTTCACCTGGAACCCCTTCAATTAGGCAGATTGATAAACTTTAGTTGGTATACTACTGCTTTTTTCACTTGAATATGTGGGATATGTTGCAGCCCTTGTACCGGCACCTCTGTCTCAATGGACTCCAATATATATACAACCCAAGAGATGGAGTGGTTGAAGACTGAAGCTGGGAAATATCTGGAGAATAATTGGTATCAGTTAGAAGATGGAAGAATAGTTATTCCGACATCTCTGGCTATAGAGATTGTTCAAAACTTCCATAATGGCACACATACTGGAAGAGATAGTATGGAAGAATCTCTTAGGAAATATTTCTATATACCAAGGTTATCTAGTTTGACTCAAGCCATAGTTCGGAGATGTGTTTTGTGTGCCCAAAATAATGCAAGACAAGGCCCTGTCAAACCCCCTGGAGTTCCATATATGGGAGTACTTCCAATGTCAGATCTGCAAATAGATTACTGTGATGCCTAAATCTGGGGGATATCGTTATTTGTTGGTAGCTGTGTGTACCTACTCAGGGTGGGTAGAAGCTTGCCCAACTCGTACAGAAAAGGCAGGAGAAGTTGTACGTTTTCTGTTGCGAGAAGTTATACCCAGATATGGACTTCCGTGTTCTATCGGATCAGACAATGGTCCAGACTTTATTCATCAGTGCTTGCAACAACTAACTCATGTGCTTGGTATCAAGTGGAAACTTCATACAGCCTATAGACCTCAGAGTTCTGGAAAGGTGGAAAGGATGAACAGAACAATAAAAACCCAATTGGCTAAAATGTGTCAGGAAACTCAGCTCAAGTGGAATGTCCTTTTGCCAATAGCTCTGTTGCGGATACGTAGTACGCCTACCAGAACAATGGGTCTGTCTCCCTTTGAAATTATGTATGGGCGTCCACCTCCCATACTAAGTAATCTAAGTGGGGACTTAAATCAGTTAGGTGAAGGAATTACTCGGCAGCAGGTTGTAGAGTTGGGTAAAACTATGGAGGAGGTGCAGAAATAGGTGCAAGATAGGTTACCTGTGAACATATATCCACCTGTTCATTCCTATCAACTAGGAGATCAAGTGTGGATAAATTAATGGAATATTGTTCCATTAGGTCCAAAGTGGAGGGGTCCTTATGTTGTTCTTTTATCTACCCCAACAGCTGTAAAGGTAGCAGAGGTGACTCCGTGGATTCATCATTCTAGGGTTAAACCAGCATCAAACTCTTGGCAAGCTATCCCAGATCCTGAGAATCCTTGCAAGATCCGGTTGAAGTGTGCAACTCAGTCGGAGTGACAAGGAGATATTGGGACATCTAGAGTAATTATAGAGATCAGCAAGTAGGTGTTTTGACGGCCATAATAAAGCCTGACCACCTGCCTACGTTTCATAGCCAGAGTGTCTTGAAGGAATCTCTGTGAAGGAAAGGGAGGATCAGAAGAACAACATCCTTGCAGCCCTCACATTCGGGAAGCTGAGGTGCCATCGCACAGTCGAAGAAAAATTAGGATTTCAGGAATAATGTGTTTTATTATGTGTCTCAGTATGTTTATGATTTTTCAGGAAGGTAAGAGTACAGACATACCGAATTGCGATAGTTGCATTAAGACTACTAAAACAGGTAACCAAATATGCACTCACAGTATGAATGTAAGGGATCTGTATCTAAATGTAGATATTTGCCTTGGTCCTGGAGGTTGAATCCGCTACTACTCCATGATCCCCATATCAGACTCTCAGTAGCTACAGCCATAAAGGAATACTTCGACACAAACACACCCTCGGTAACTTCCCCAATAACATTGTGGGCTGCAAATAAACCAGTAATCAGGGGAACCCTCATTAGCATAGCCTCTGCCCATAAAAAGAGAAAAATGCAACAGATCTCAGAGACATTAGCGGAACTACTGAGACTAGAAACTAGACACAAACACAACCCACAGCCACAAATACTACGTGAATTGATTGCCACCAGAGACCTTCTCAAAAGTCTTACACACACCGACACGACCAAGGCAATGATGTGGCTCAAACAGAAATACTACGAAACGGGTAATAAAGCCGACACCATGCTAGCGCGACGACAAAAAAAGAGCAGAAGCCAAAAAAATGTCATCTATACGCACAAAGACTGGCACCATTAGTGATCTACCTGATCAGATAGGTGACACGTTCCACCACTATTTCCAATCGTTATATAACCACTCCCCGCACCTTAATCATGAGACTACAACATACCGGGAGCTAATAGATAAATACCTACAGAATATGACACTACCCACCCTGTCCCAAGCCGCAAAACAAGCCATAACAGCTGAAGCAACGGTAGAGGAGATGGCGACAGCTCTAGGGTCTTGTAAACCCAACAAAAGCCCAGGCCCAGACGGCTATACTGCTCTTTATTATAAAGAATTCAGCCCCCTGCTCCTCAAACATCTCTGCGCAGTGTTTAATGCTACCCTGAGAGGTGACCACCTCCCACCTGACATGACGACAGCGAACATATGTCTGCTCCCCAAACCCAACAAAGATCTCACAGAGCCGGACCATTATAGGCCTATTTCTCTACTCAATGTAGACCTCAAAATGATGGCCAACAGAATTAACCCATATCTAGACGAACTAATCCATCCAGATCAGGTGGGCTTTATTCCCAACAGGCAGGCATTGGACAACACACGCAGAAACATCGACCTCATCTGGTTGACCCAACACCGCTCTATCCCCACCACAGTAATCTCATTGGACGCCGAGAAGGCGTTCGACCGTCTACTGTGGCCTTTCCTCTACCGCACATTAGAGCACATGAATTTCCCGAACTCATTCCTCGCATTCTTGCGGGCAACTTACCATTCTCCCCAGGGAGCTCTACTACTCCCTAACATCTCCCCACCTAGATTCCCGATTCTAAACGGCACGAGGCAGGGCTGTCCACTATCCCTCTCATGTTCGCGCTGTCACTGGAACCTCTCATCCAAGCTATACGCTCCAATCCCAGCATAGAAGGTGTGTCCATCCGAGGAGAATCTTACAAGGTATCCGCTTATGCAGACGATATACTCCTCACAATCACTAACCCAGACCAATCCATAGACCCATTGCTAGATGCCATAAATGAATACGCACTGGTAGCAGGATATAAACTGAACATAGCGAAATCAGAAATATTGCCCATACAAATTTTAGACTCACAACTAACCAACCTAAAAACCAAGTACCCATTCCGCATATGCCCTACAGACATAACATACCTAGGAATTCAATTACCAGCCGACCTAAACAAGTTATACGAAAAAAACTACACACCCCTTTTACGCCAAGCACACAATGATCTCCGGAAATGGGAGACTCTAGGAATATCATGGCTAGGCCGAATTGCATCAATAAAGATGAATCTACTACCCAGGCTGTTATACCTGTTCCAGACACTACCCATACCTCTCCACACAACTGACCTCAAAACTTTACAATCAGCGGTCGACAAATTCATCTGGAATGGCCGCAAACCCAGGGTCCGCAGAACTACCCTCTATGTCCCAAAGAAACAGGGAGGTCTGGGTCTACCAAACTTCTCACATTACCATGCGGCGGCACAACTGACCCAAATCCAACACTGGCATGCACCTCCGCAAACTAAACGATGGGTGGACATTGAACACACCATCTTTGGAAGAGATCACCCATCCCTCTACATGTGGGTCCCTAAACCCCATCGACCCCTACCCCCCCCCCCCCCCAACTGCCCCGACCATCACACACTCTTTAGACCTTTGGGACAAACTGCAGGACAAATACGACCTATCCTCATTCCTCTCTCCAATGACTCCGATATGGAGGAACAAGCTATTCCCGCCAGGGCTCACTCCAACACACTTTGCCAGCTTCGACCGAAGAGACATAGATAGGCTTCAACACCTGTATCAAAACAACAAGGTGATACAATTTGCTGAAATTAGGGATGCCGACACATTAACGACATTCGATCACTTTAGATACATTCAACTGCGCAGCTCTGCCTCAAACCCAATCATCCAACAAGCAGGAACAGCAACACCCTCTCGATTTGAGAGAGATTGCATGAAACACCCGACCAGAAAAGGACAAATCTCTGAGATATACACAACGTTAGCAACTCACCCCACCCAAGTCATACTCCCGTACATTGCGGCCTGGGAGAAGGACCTGGGTCCCCCAGAAGAGAACACAGACTGGGCAGATATATGGGACGCCACTGCATCCATTTCTATATGTGTAACACATACGGAACAGGCATATAAGATGCTCTTCCGCTGGTACCTCACACCCAAACGCCTAGCGATCATACATAAAACGCCTGACACATGTTGGAAACTGTGCGGTGACCAAGGAACATTCCTCCACTGTTGGTGGACTTGCCCCAAGATCAAACCTCTGTGGACAAAAATCTCAAACTTATTGTCTAAAATCTTACACAAACCATTCCCTCTAGACCCATGGGCGCTCCTACTCTCACGTCCCATAGTAGACCTAACCAGAGCGGAAAATAAACTCAGCGCCCGCATAGCCCTTGCAACTAGAAGAGCAATAGCGGAACTCTGGTCGACCGCACGAATCCCATCACCAACAACCATCAAAAAAAAAATACTTGACCATATACAAATGGCCAAACTCACATCCCTGCTCCATGACACACCTAAACACTTCCACAAAATTTGGGATACGTGGATTGAGGGAGACACATCTCTACCTTGGTAACCTCAACCACTGCAGCACAGGTCCTCGCACTCCCAGAACATAGACCCCCCTAAGCACTCGAACGTGTGGGACCCTCTCAACTAAAGGCCCACCTAGAGCCCGCCCACTACCTAACTTCACCGGACCGGGGCCCCGTGCCATGACCATCCCCGCCCAATAGCCCACAAGGGACCTCCATGGGCACGAGACATGAACCACATGGAGACCCACTCTTCTACTCACGTCCCCGCCATCTCAACCCTGTACAACAATTACAAGCCTAAGTGAACCGTGCTCTCACAATGCACAAAACCAAACAAACACATCGCCAAACTAAAAAGGTCACATCAGACCCAGGCTTACACCTAACCCCATAACACGCCCACATGGACCCCATACACCTTAGGCCACGATGACTGAATACATCTACCCCGAGACCAGCAGGGGGAGAGGGGGGGGACGGGATGAACGCCCTCAGCCCAAATTAACGACCGACTGAAAACCACTAAGAAGCACCATAACCAGTGGATAACCACTGGCAAGATTTGACGCAAACCAGACCACAATGGGCATCTTCATACCCACCTCCGCTTCCTCTACCCTCCGGGGTAACCCACATCCCGTGACAAAACCGAACACACTGCTAACATAGACTAAGAGCTTTAATATGATGGGCTAACATACGAATATAAAGGGAAGAATCTTAGCCTACAAAGCACACATACACAAGGGAGCAACGTCTCCCCCCCCCTCCTACGTAACCCGCACCTATAATACCAACCCCATTCTTTCTGGTATACAACTGGGTACTAAGCTCGACTGACCACAATAAAAAGGAGAGAGTAAACGGACTGTAATGTACATAGACTTAACAGGGTACCCATAATCCCTCCTCTCTCTATTCTGTACCCCCCCCCCCTAATCCCTAGACTTCCTGCAGCTTAGCTCGTTACATATGGAATAAAGATGTATTAACACAACAGAGATTGTAACCAAGGAGGAATCATACTTAACCTGCTTATCATGTATGATTATCACTAGCAATGAAACTATGCTATGTAACCTTTGTACTGCAAACCATTTTCCCCTATTCCCCTGTTCTTTTCTGTACCCCCACCTTAACGAAATTGAAAATAATTACAAAAATGCCAAAAATAAAGAATCTTAAAAAAAATGTAGATATTTGGATATTGATTATAGTGTGTGCAAGCTAATATCAGGAGAGTCTAAATGTTTCGATCCCCAATTCCAACCCCCTACAATTTGGTTGGTAATTAGAAATAGTAATTCCCAGGGAACTTTGATAAATAGGACTGTGATAAATACCATACATTCTACGGGTGTTCTGTTATTTGATGCATGTAAGGCGATTTCTGGTAGTAGAAAACCTTGGAATGTATGTGGTAATCTTAAATGGGAACGAACTTATGGGTTTAATGATAAATATTTGTGTCCCAGTAAAAGATCTACTGATCCTGATTGCCCAAATAGAGATTATAATTTTTGTCCCTATTGGTCTTGTGTAGGGTGGGCAACATGAGGAAAAACAGTGGATCAAGATATGATTATCCAAAGGTTGCCTACCACACCATATTGTAAATCTATGGAATGTAATCCGGTCCATATGACCATCTCTAATCCCCAGCATTTTATTGACAAATTTGGAAATATTTTTGGGTTCCAAATATATGGCACAGGAGTAGATCCAGGAACAATAATATATGTAGGTCTTGAAAATGAGACAGTGGCAACTCAAACTCATCAGGTTTTTCATTCCTTTTATGAGGAGATGAGTGTTGAGGATAAAATTCCCCATAATGTTAAGAACCTATTTTTTGATTTGGCTGAAAGTATTGCAGGTAGTCTTAATGTAACTAATTGCTATGTGTGTGGAGGTACAAATATGGGAGACCAGTGGCCATGGGAGGCAAAGGAAATATGGTACCCTGGCTCTGAGACATATGAACAACAGATACCTTTGCAGTCTGATCATCAAGTAAGTACTAGAAGTAAATCGGAATGGCGGTTAAAAACCTCCATTATAGGTCATGTTTGTATAGCCAGGAAAGGGACAATGTATAACACGTCTGTAGGTGAGCTAACTTGCTTGGGACAAAAAGCTTATAATGCTAATACTAAAAATACTACTTGGTGGTCAGCTTCAAATGTCTCGGAGCCTGCTAATCCGTTTGCCAATTACACTCATTTAAAGGAGGTATGGTTTGACTTATCTGCTACATCTAGTTGGAAAGCCCCAGCAAATTTATATTGGATCTGTGGTAAGAAAGCATATTCGGAGTTACCACAAGATTGGGAAGGGGCATGTGTATTAGGTATGCTCAAACCATCCTTCTTCTTGTTGCCAATTGAGACAGGAGAGATCTTGGGAGTTAAGGTTTACGATGTAAATCATAAAAGGAAGAGAGCATCCTTGAACATATGTAATTGGGAAGATGCTGAGTGGCCTCCTCAACGTATTATTTATTATTATGGACCTGCTACTTGGGCAGAAGATGGCACTTATGGAAATAGAACTCCGATATATATGCTCAACCGCATTATTAGACTACAGGCGGTGGTTGAGATTATTACTAATGAGACAGCTCAAGCGCTTAATCTTCTAGCTAAGCAAAATACCAGGATGAGATCAGCAATCTATCAAAATAGATTAGCTTTAGATTACCTATTAGCAGTGGAAGGAGGTGTATGCGGTAAGTTTAACCTTAGCAACTGTTGTTTGCACATAGATGATGAAGGTAGGGCAGTGGCTGAACTTACTAGTCACATGGTTAAACTTGCGCATGTACCGACTCAGGTCTGGAATGGGTATAATCCTAATAGTTGGTTTGAAGCTGGTATGAGCAGCTTGGAGGAATTAAGGCACTAGTAGGAGGAGTAGTGTTTATCATAATCTTATGTCTTTTCCTGCCCTGTTTAATTCCATTAGTGGTGAGGTCCTTACGTAGCATTATAGAGAGTACTATAGAAAGAAAGACAGCGGCTCATGTAATGGCTGTCTATAGATATGATTCCCTAGCTCAAAGAGAACATATTCAGGATGAGAAATGTTGAAGGATGTTGAAGGATGCTTACGAGGTCTACTCTGGTTCAGTGGCTACTTGAGAGGTATTGGTAACCTATGATTGGTGATGCATCTGGAATAATTTGTATCAGAGGCATCAAAGGGGGGGATGTGATGGGATTCCAGCATGGTTAAAATTTTAGTAGGCTGAAATCTCCACATGGCATAGGCTAATTAGTATCTGGTTACAAACCGTTGGATGAGTCATCAATATACTGAGCATGTGGAGGAATGCAGGAACTGAAATTACACTTATTTCTTTTGTCTTGGATGAGCCATGTGGTTTGGCCAGATGTACAAGTCTATATTCTGCTCATTGATTGGTTAAGGGTATCTGTGGGTGTAGCTATTGATGGGAGGAGCTATATTGCTATATAAGGAATGTACACCATGTGTTGGTCTCTCAGATATTTTTGGAACAGGAGTTCATCTGAGGCCCGATCGGTATGTAAATAAAGACCTTATTTCCTGAATCCATTTCTCTGTTTGGTTTCTGCTAGTTTACTCGGTAACAATAATAAACAATGTTACTTCACCGGTCAGTGGTTTTAATGTTGTGGCTAAGCAGTGTGTATGCCTAACGACAAATCAAATAGGCTAATATAGTCCACTTTTGGACAGATAATTTCCGAAACTACAAAAGGTCTGTAGATGGAGGAGTGTAAAAATAAAAATCACAGAAATGCAGAGGCTTTAACAAGATACATTTTCAGGGACAACAATTGACACCCGGGGTGGAAATCTATGTTGGCACCCCCTCACATTTTAAACTTTTGTGTCACATTTGTACTCACTCATCCCTCTGTGTGTATCCCCAGACATGTCTTGTAAAGTTCTCCTAATTTCCGCCTTTTGTGTCTCTTAAACACTTTCACTTTCTGGTGTCTCTTAACCTACGTTACTTCTTCTGTATCTCTTAACCCCTCTTACTTTTCTCTTAACCATCTTACCCTTTGTTTTGTCTTCCACATACATGCCCAGTGACATGCATGGATATACAGATATACAATCATACATGCAGTCGCATACACACACAATCACAACATAAATAATTACATAAGTATACACAAAGTCATTTACACTGTTATGCAAGATTATCAATTATTTGATTGATTCCACATCTGCCCCTGGCCAAATTGAAGTATGCGGGCACGCTCCTGAAATAATTCACACCAGACAAGTTTCAGGTTAATGAAAGACTTGAGGAAGAGTTTATTCCAGGGAAACGGCATGCCCCTTATAAAGCAGAATTACATCATTGTCAGAGATAACAGAGAATAATACATCAATAATTGGTTAGGTGTTAAGTGGTTCATTTATTGCTTTTGCCACCGGGTGTGATGTCACTGGCATCATGGAGGTGTCCCCCAGATTCCAACGCCATCTTGTTAATGAGGGTGTTAGTTGATTACAAGAGGAAACTCCCTAGCGGCCATTTTAGGTAATTTATGTATAATGCTGATTATTGTTATGCTGAGTAAATAGGCATTTTACTAACATTAATTGGGTTAATATTTTTGTCCACAACAGTCCCCCCTTAAAATGACTATTTACGAAGTGGACAACTACAAACTAACCCTAACATTGTCCCTAATAGGCTGCAGCTCATCTGTCTGAACAGGCCTCGAACGCTTCACTGCGCGGGTGGCCCGTAGCAGCTAATCCACTACATCTCCCGCGACAGACTCCTGCCCGTAGAGACAGACGCTATCCCTATGCTGTCCCTATAGAGAAGTAGTTGTATGCTTGAGGTGATGGGACTGAAGAGGTGTGTGTGTGGTGTATCACATGCTATATCATCGATATCTTGATGTAGGAATGTAGGTGTGGTGCGGTCAATGGTCTGATCTACAGTCTTCTGTAAGTATTTCTGCACACAGGGCATCACGCAGCAGACCAGGAAGAGGAAGAGAATTACTACCGTTAGGACTGCCATTCCCACTTGGAAGAGAACTCTCTGCCATCCACTCATCCATCCGAACCATCTGTCCCATGAATTGAAGACCCCTGAGTTTCTTTTTAACTCCTCTGAGAGACTTTCTAATTTCTCTATGGCCATAGTCACTTTACCATTGGGGCCTGTATTATCTGGGATGAAGGTACAGCATGTCATGGTGTTGGGGAGTATTTTACACACACCCCCTTTCTCTGCTAGGATAATGTCTAAGGCCATTCTATTCAGGAATGTCATTTGGGAGGTAGCCGTAATTGTTCTGCCAAACCCTGGAGGGCATCTCTGGTATAATTGACAAAACGATGTTGGTTATAGTAAATATAATTGATCCAATTAACATTCTTGTTGGCGGTGATGAGTGTGATCAAGGATTCGAATCCTGCCGCAACCTCATCTCTGGCCTTAAATGTGTTTGGTACCCCCCTTGGCACTCCTATTGCATCAATATATATATTTGTGCTTGGAATTTAATATGAAATGGATATTGTTTGATATGAAAAGTTGGTTGTGGTGTGCCGAAACCAACGTCTGAGTGGGCCTGTAAATAAAAGAGGGCCCACCAAGGAGAATTGTATGTTCTAAGGGTGCTGGTGGGTGGGGAACACTTGAACTCGAACGTCAGAGGTGAGTAGGGGCTAGTGGTTTAAGTAGGGGACTTACTCCTCCCACAAATTCAGGCCTAATGGCCTTTCTACTTGTGTTCGGAATTTAATATGAAATGGATATTGTTTGATATGAAAAGTTGGTTTGGTGTGCCGAAACCAACGTCCGAGTGGGCCTGTAAATAAGAGGGCAAAGAGAAGTTCGAAAAAACACACTTTATTGCATTTGTTTACATGACTAAATTCCTGAAGGCCTGGCGAAGCTCTCGTTCTGGTCGTGGAATGTACGTATTGTATATAGAGGATTTCCAACGACCCAGTCTTTTAATGATGTGGACTGGAGTGTTAGAACTAGAAGCTGCTGAAGCGGCTCCTATGCGGAAGGAATGCCAGGAGGATGAAGCTGGGTTGTAACTCAATTACCCCAATAAAAAATTCTAACATGCGTGGTGAATTTTGCTGTAGTGAGTGGGTGCCCTTGTAGTTGCAAGAGTGTTGAGTTTGCCAATTGTGCGTTATTTGTAGACCGTAGGTGGTCTAGTGCCTTAACTGGGCACCAAGCATTGTCTGTTGGAAAGAGAGGGATGATAGTGGGGTGTGGTGAATGATTAGTTTTGGTAGATGGAATAGTGAGAATGTAATAATCGTCTACTTTAGTGAGTTGTGAGGTTTTAAGGTTGTGTGTGGTATTTTCTTGACTTTAGGTACTGCCGGGGTGAGGGCTGAGAGGACAGGAGGGTTACCTGAGGGGGCTATGGCACTCTCCACCTTGCTTAACCTGCTGCTTAAGGTCTGCAGGTTGGCCAGGATTGTAGCAAGGGTGTCCTTGGTGGTTGTGCCAGCGCCAGATTGTTGACTTTGAGAGCTAGAGCCTGGCCTAGGCTCAGGGGCTTGGTGGGACAAAAGTCTGTATAGTTCCGCCTTTTGGGCCGTAGCCAGAAAGGGGATGCCTCTAAGCCTAAGTTCGGCCGTAATTTTTTGGTATAGTCCATGCTCTCAAAGACGTAGGGGTAGAAGGGGCGAGAGATATGCCTGGAGACTCTGGTCTGATGGGAGTGGATATTATGTCCTCGGCAGGCAAATTGTCAGTAGTAGGTGTATCTTGTGACATTATAGAAATGAATTAAATTAGTTGGATTTAGTAGGGGCTTCTGAGAGAATTATTACAAGGGGTGGGGGGGGGATTCCTCAGATGAACTGGACTGTAAGGTTATTGCCGAAGCGAAAAACTTAGCTTTTAGTAGTGACGGATGAGGCCCTGCTAGTGCCAAGTGGCGGTGAGAGGCTCTATCTATGATTTGGGCAAGGTGACTATGTTGCCACAGATGTGGTGGCGGGATGTTGGCCTCTCGATGATATTTAAAAGGTTCAAAACGTGTGGCCGTGAAAGGTGAGGCCCTGACTACGGCCCTGTAGAAGAGCGAATGAGGCGTTTAACTATGATTTGGACGTGGGCTGTACCTCCGTGTTGAGGTGGGAGATGGCTTTGCGGGGTCTGTAAATGCCTCGGTGAGCTAGGTCTGTAGCCCAGACCCTGTGCGCCAGTTCACGTACCATCTATGGGGTAGATTGGCGAATTGTGTGATGGTGAGACACTGTTACGCTACTAGGGGTGATTTGGGTTGGAACTCAACTGCAGCTTGTAAACTCCCTAATTACAATAGTAAAGAAATGGAGAATCCTTAAGTATCAATACTGTAGCTTTAAGAAAAGAGAGAATCACTGGTAACTTGATTCAACCAAAGTTTTAATAAGAGATAAACTTAAATTAATTGCATTTAGGCAATAAGCCAATAATAAGAATTGCAAGTAATTCAACAACACAAAGTTCAGTATTAAGTATTTCTTCAGAGATGCATTAAATAACATTAAGTAACATTAGTTCATGAGCAGGGGAGGGCTGTTACTACTTAGACATCCCTCAATATTAATACAGAGATGAGAGTAAACACCAATAAACTGTGGAAACAGAGCTGATCCCCCCAAAGGTTTGCTTAGAGGATTTATTCAAGATTAAATCATGCCTCCTCCTCTCTCCCCCATGCGCTGCTCTGTAGGCTGGGAGGAAGTGAAGAGTAATCACAGTCTCCCAGCACAACGCCACCTGTGGCTGCATGGGGAACAGCTGTTTAATGTAATGCTTGCAGGACGGCCAGCTGCCGCAGAACCTCTTTGTTTCCGTCTCTGCAAAGGGCTCCAGGCACTGCTTGTTGTGAGTGTGAGCCACTGTAAATTAGGGGCAGAGGGCACTTGCACTGCGGTCAAGACGGGTCTGGGCAGGAGGAGAGTGCAGTGCAATCAGTGCACTCCCCTCCTGTGGGTCACCAGTAGACTGGTGCACCTGCCCAGGATCAGAGCCGGTGCAAGGATTTTTGCTGCCCTAGACAAAATATAAATTTGGGGGCGGAGCCTGGCACTGAACCGGACCGGACGCCATTTCTCCCAGCTCCGTTAATACTAAACTTAATCTAAGTCTAATCTTGGCAATTATCTACCATCCGACCCTGCAAACACCAGACACTGCCGGGGGACACCCCACAGAATCCTCTGATGCCCTTCCAATACTCCCCGAAACACTTTAAGGCGAAACGCAAGACCGGGGCCTACTGCAGGCCCACAGACCGCGGCCTCGAGTACCTCTGGAGCGGGGACCTTGCTGGAGACACAGTGGAGTGGTGGTCGCCACACACAGCACCTGCTTATACACCCATGGGGCGCAGGAACCAGAAGCCTACACCAGGTAATTGTCAGGATCGGGACAGGGATCCAACACGCAGAGTACAAACAGTAGCCAGATACGTATACCGGACCTTAGAATGGCCGGACTAACGTAAGTTGTACCGTATAGAATGGTCAAAGACAAGCCGAGGTCGAGAGTAACAGAAGACAGGTAAGCGAGAGACAAGCCGAATCAAGGGTAACAGAGATAAGCAGAGTAAGGTAAACAAGCCGGGTCAAAACCAAAAGGGATAATAGAATACACAAGCACTGAGTGACTAGAACAAGCTAGAACCACGACAGGGCAATGAGCTAATGAAGGAAGCTCTGTTAAATACCCTGTTCAGAGCAGTAACCACACCTCCGAGACGTCCTGATTGGTCCTGCAGCAATTGACTGACAGGTCGATCCGGGGGAGTGTCCTGATGATGACTTCCTGCCTAGATGGTGTAAAAGGCAGTCACTCCCTCGCGGCCGGCCTTGCATGACCAGATAGACCGCGGGGAAGGGAGTCATCAGACCGTCTGGATGGTGGAACAGCTAAGTCTCTACCTCTTTTGGAGGTAGAGAACACAGGTACCCTGACAGTACCCCCCCTCTCAGATACGCCCACCGGGCGGAATGAACCGGGACGAGATGGGAAGCGAGAGTGATACACCCTGCGGAGACGGGGAGCATGAACATCATCCTGAGGTACCCAACTCCGCTCCTCAGGACCATATCCCTTCCAATCAACCAGATATTGTACTCTCCCCCGGGAGATTCGAGAATCAATAATAGAGTTGACCTCATACTCCTCCTGACCCTCCACCTGAACGGAGCGAGGAGGGGCTATTGTGGAGGAAAATCTGTTACATATGAGTGGTTTCAGCAATGAAACGTGAAACGAGTTCGGAATGCGTAAGGTATTAGGAAGAGCTAAACGATACGCAACCGGATTGATACGGGTCAGCACCCTGTAGGGTCCAATATAACGAGGAGCGAACTTCATGGAGGGCACTTTTAAACGGATGTTCCTCGTGCTCAGCCATACCCTATCACCTGGAACAAAGACCGGAGCCGCCCTTCTACGTTTATCAGCGTGTTTCTTGACCAACATAGAGTTGTGCACAAGGATTTGTCGAGTTTGATCCCACAACTTCCTCAAATTGGCCACATGAACATCAACCGACGGCACCCCCTGGGAAGGAGAATCCGAAGGAAGAATAGACGGATGAAAACCATAATTCATGAAGAAGGGGCTTGAATGAGTAGAATCGCAAACGAGATTGTTGTGTGCAAACTCCGCCCAAGGAATCAAACCGACCCAATCATCCTGGTGTTCAGAAACAAAGCATCGTAAATATTGTTAAATTTTCTGGTTGGTACGTTCAGCAGCTCCGTTAGACTGAGGATGATAGGCAGAAGAAAAGTTTAATTTAATACCAAGTTGAGAGCAGAAGGACCTCCAAAAGCGGGAAACAAATTGGGAGCCTCTGTCCGATACAATTTGAGAGGGTATCCCATGTAGGCGAAAAATCTCCTTGGCGAATATCTCTGCCAATTCGGGAGAAGACGGAAGTTTAGGCAGGGGAATGAAGTGTGCCATCCTAGTAAACCTGTCAACCACGGTGAGGATAACAGTCTGTCTTTTAGAGATAGGTAGATCGACAATAAAGTCCATGGCCAAACAGGACCATGGTTTCTCTGGAACCTCCAAGGGTTGCAGGAGTCCACATGGAAGCGTATGGGGTTGTTTGGTTTTAGTACAAACTTCACATGCAGCGATGAACTCCTCAACATCCCTCCGTAAAGTAGACCACCAGAAGTCCTTAGAGATCAAGGCGTAAGTTTTGCGAATACCAGGATGTCCCGCCATCTTGCTATTATGTAAACACTGTAAAAGTTCCAGTTGAAAAGCAGGAGGAACGAAATGACGACCCGCAGGGGTCTGTTTAGGTGCGAGATGTTGCAACTTAATGATCTCGGCCAGTAATGGAGAATGAATCCTGAGATTCGTATTAGCAATGATATTGCACTTCGCAACTATAGAAGAAAGAACTGGTTCAGGTACAGTAGAAGGTTCATATTGGCGAGATAATGCATCGGCTTTAGAGTTTTTAGAACCAGGTCTGTAAGTCAGTACATAATTGAAGTGAGTCAGGAATAAGGACCAACGAGCTTGTCTAGAGGATAAGCGCTTAGCCTCCCCAATATATGACAAGTTTTTGTGGTCTGTCAAAATCGTAATAGGGTGTAGGGTCCCCTCCAACAAATGTCTCCACTCCTTTAAGGCTTTAATGACTGCTAACAGTTCCCTGTCTCCGATGTCATATCTGCTCTCAGCCCCAGAAAGTTTCCTGGAAAAAAAACCACACGGGTGTAATGGTTTATCTACCGCTAATCTTTGTGACAGAACCGCACCTACTCCTGTCTCAGAGGCATCGACCTCGAGTAGAAACGGCAAAGTCGTATCAGGATGGACTAATATTGGAGCAGAAGCAAAAAGTTCTTTGAGCCTCTTGAAAGCAGCGAGAGCTTCAGGAGACCACGTCTTAGTTTCTGCCCCCTGTTTGGTCATATTGGTAATGGGCGCAATAATAGACGAGTAACCCTTAATGAAGCGCCTATAATAATTGGAGAAACCAATAAACCTCTGAATAGCCTTGAGTCCCTTAGGTAATGGCCAATCTAAAATAGACTGGAGTTTGTCAGGGTCCATCTTAAAACCTTCCCCAGAAATCACGTAACCAAGAAAATCTGAGACTGATCAAAGCTGCATTTTTCCAATTTACAGTATAGACCATGTTGCAGAAGTTTCTGTAATACCGCTCTGACCTGTCTATGGTGAGTTTCAATCTCCCTAGAGTGTATCAGTATGTCGTCTAGGTAGACAATGACACAATCATGTTGAAACTCCCTAAGTACCTCATTAATCAGATCCTGAAATACTGCAGGAGCATTGCAAAGTCCAAACGGCATAACTGTGTATTCATAGTGACCGTACCGAGTATTGAACGCCGTCATCCACTCGTGTCCCTGCTGGACTCTCACCAAATTATATGCCCCTCTGAGATCTAACTTGGTGAAGATTTTGGAGCCCTTAAGACAATCAAATAACTCGGTAATAAGTGGAATAGGATAGGCATTTCTGACAGTTATTTTATTCAAGCCTCGGTAATCGATACAAGGTCTCAGCGTGCCATCCTTTTTCTTAACGAAAAAGAACCCAGCCCCGGCCGGGGAAGAAGACCTCCTAATGAATCCCTTTTCTAAATTCTCCCGAATATACTCCTCTAGAACCAAGTTTTCCTGAACAGACAAAGGATATACATGGCCCCTCGGAGGCATAGTCCCAGGTAGAAGCTTAATTTTACAATCAAATGGCCTGTGTGGTGGCAAAGAATCGGCATTCTTCTTGTCAAATACTGCCTTTAAGTCTAGGTAAAGGTCTGGTATCTGTCTTTCTGTGGACTGAATAGGAGTCTCAGGTATGTTAACATTAGCTAATGGAGAAACCTTGCATAAACACCTATCCTGGCAACCCTGGCCCCACGAGAGTATTTCCCCTAACTCCCAATCAATAATAGGGTTATGTTTCTTCAACCATGGGTACCCCAGAACTATGGGAACGGAAGGGGATGAAATGAGCAAAAGAGATAAATTCTCCACGTGTAGGATACCAACATTTAAACTAATGGGTATGGTTTCACGAAAGATAACAGGGTCTAGTAGTGGTCTACCATCTATGGCCTCAACGGCCAAGGGTGTCTCCCTTAGCTGGGATGGGAAATTGTTCTTAATAGCAAAGGCTTGGTCGATAAAATTCTCAGCAGCACCGGAATCTATCAATGCCATAGCCCTTACTACTTCCTTCTCCCAAGTTAAGGAAACTGGTAGCAGAAGCCTGTGATCTTTATAATTAGGAGTAGAGGACAAAATAGAAACACCCAAGGCTTGTCCTCTAGAGAGACTTAGGTGCGAGCGTTTCCCGGACGGTTAGGACAGTTCGAGAGTAAATGACCCTTGGCTCCACAATACATACACAAACCCTCTCTTCTCCTGTACTCTCTTTCCTCCTCAGAGAGGCGGGTATAACCTATCTGCATAGGTTCAGGAAGCAAAGATACCGTGGAGTCAGGACTTGGAAAAGCGGGGGCTAACCTAAAAGAAGGTCTCCGGTTCCTCTCTCGAGTGTTCTGTCTCTCTCTTAAACGTTCATCTATACGAGAGATGAACGAATTTAAATCTTCTAAATTCTCAGGGAGTTCTCTGGTAGCAACCTCATCAAGGATTACTTCAGATAGGCCATTCAAAAATACATCCATATACGCCTGCTCATTCCACTTGACTTCTGACGCCAGAGACCTGAACTCTAGTGCATAATCCACCAGTGTTCGGTTCTCCTGTCTCAGGCGCAACAGTAATCTGGCTGCATTAACCTTTCTACCTGGAGGATCAAATGTTCTTCTAAAAGCAGCTACAAATGCGTTATAGTTATACACTAATGGGTTATCGTTCTCCCATAGTGGGTTGGCCCATCTCAGAGCTTTCTCAATAAGTAGGGTGATAATAAATCCTACCTTTGCCCTATCTGTAGGATAAGAGCGGGGTTGCAATTCAAAGTGGATACTAATTTGGTTTAAAAAACCACGACACTTCTCAGGAGCCCCACCATAGCGTACTGGGGGGGTAATGCGAGAAGAAGCACCCACTGTGGCTACCTCTAGACCTAAACTGACAGGAGAAACAGGGGTATTACGTATCTCCTCTGGTGGGTTATTGGCATGAGATAATAGAGCCTGTAGCGCAAGCGCCATCTGATCCATTCTGTGATCCATGGTGTAGCGGAGAGCCGATCTTGCACAGCTATTCTCCACTAGAGATTCCAGTGAGGCTCAGGAACAAGGTGATGTTAAGTCTATAGGCAAGGTTTCCAGCAGGTAAAGTAATACAGCAGTATCCCCATCGCAATCCCAATAACTGGACGACACACAGTTTCAGGAGTAGACTGACAAGCTTTATTCCACAGTTCCTTATAAAGCCCTCTCCCATGCAAGGGAGGAGGTTCTAACACTTAAGACATTATCCAATCTCTAAGTAGTAACCTCCCACAGATCTCCTCCCCTCCTCTAGCATCATAATCCCCTTATTGTGTACACAGTTTTCCCCGAGTTTTGGATGTACCCTAAATACTTGGGGTACATCCACAAATCCAACATCCCCAGATAGCTCTATTCTGGGAGACCAACATACTTAAAAATTAGCCCATTCGGATGAATGGTTCGTGAGATATGGGGTTCCAAAGATTTGACCGACCGCATGGGTAAAGTATCCGAAAACAGTTCCATGCATTTTGGCCCTGCGGTCGGTCACAAACAAGGGAATGAAAACAGGCGAATTGTCTGTGTTATAGAGCCTGGAGAGGGTTTGAATGAATTCCCTTGTTTATGGGGCTCTTTCTACCGAACGGCGGGTCATTCGGTAGTTTCCATACGAATTTCTGGAAGTATGGAGGTCTCAGCGGTGTTTGCCTAGTCAAGTGTCCGATTTTAGTTCCAGACACTCGACGGAAAAACACCGCTGTTCGGTAGTTTAAGATGGCCGCCGCCACGTGTTTGTTTCCCGAATGGCGGCCACCCAGAGGACAAAGACCACACTGCACTGATTGCCAATTACCTGTTTGCAACATTGTTGCAAACGGTAATTGGAGGCACACTCATTCCTGGGTGGTCTGGTTGTTCGGTAGTTTCATTCCCTTGTTTTATTTGAATGATTCTACCGAACAACTAGAGGAATACAATTCTTTACATACATTTAACTGTCATTATACCCGGATACCATGCTTTCTATACATGTACATACACATTAAACCAGCCATATGACCAAATACACTTATTCTCATACATGTCGTGGGACAGCCCGGTACCAATCCGCTACACTGCTCCCCCTTGCCCACAAGCCGGCATACACAGTCTGATCCAACACGGATCGGCTTGGGGATGTCCGGGGGCTCACGGATCATTTCTCTAAGTCAGTTTGTCTTGACAACCCGTCAGCATTTCCATTCTGCTTACCCGGCCGGTACTGGATATTAAAGTCAAAAGGCTGTAGCGCCAAACTCCAGCGCAGCAGCCTGGCGTTGTCTCCAGCCACCCGGTTCAGCCAGACTAACGGGTTGTGATCCGTGAGCAAGGAAAAGGGCTGTCCATATAAATAGGGTTGTAGCTTCTTTAGGGCCCACACCACAGCCAGGCATTCCTTTTCGATGGCGGCGTAGCTTACTTCTCGAGGTAACAGTTTGCGACTGATGTAAGCCACTGGATGTTCCCCGCCATCGGCCCCGACTTGACTCAGTACTGCCCCCAATCCAAACATAGAAGCGTCTGTGTGAACAAGAAAACGTTTAGTTGGATTGGGAGCTGCCAAGACAGGGGCATTTATCAGTGCATTTTTCAATTGTTGGAATGCCTGCTCACACTCCGGGGTCCAGTTTACTTGGCGGGGAAGGTTCTTACGGGTCAGGTCAGTGAGGGGTTTGGCCAGGGCGCTATAATTGGGAACAAACTTCCGGTAATACCCTGCAGTCCCTAGAAACGCTAAAACCTGGGTCTTAGTCCTAGGGGTGGGCCACTGGGCTACAGCCTCTACTTTGGCGGGTTCGGGTTTTTGTTTACCGCACCCTACTCTATGTCCCAGGTATTGTACCTCAGCCATGCCGATACTACACTTGGCCGGCTTCAAGGTCAGACCTGCTTCCCTTATCCTATCTAGTACAGCTCCGATGTGAGCTAAGTGTTCCTGCCACGTATTGCTAAAAATAGCAATATCGTCCAGGTAGGCACATGTATAGTCCTGGAATCCATCTAGGAGTCGATCCACCATCCTTTGGAAGGTGGCTGGGGCGTTTTTCATCCCAAATGGCATGACCTTAAACTGGTACAAGCCAAATGGGGTGACAAAGGCCGACTTCGGGATGGCGTCTGGGGCCAGGGGGATTTGCCAATACCCTTTACACAAGTCAATAGTGGTGAGGTATTGGCCCCTGGCCATTCTGTCCAGTAACTCGTCTATCCGGGGCATCGGATAGGCGTCAGATACAGTCTTCTCGTTCAATCTCCTATAGTCCACGCAGAAGCGGGTCGTACCGTCTCGCTTTGGTACGAGGACTACAGGAGATGCCCAAGGACTGTCTGAGGGTTCAATCACCCCCAGTTGGAGCATTTCGTCGATCTCCTTACGCATGTTTGCCCGTACCGCTTCTGGAATGCGGTATGGCGTCTGGCGCATGGGTAGTTGCCATGGGGTCTCGACCCGGTGAGTTGCCAGAGGCGTGTATCCAGGTACATTAGAGAACGTGTCGCGTTTCTCTTCCAATAGTTGCTGTACCTCGATCCGCTCCTGTGGGCTCAGCCGATCTCCCAGCGTAACCTCCCCTAAATCTCCGGACAGCTGCCCATCCCCCAGCAAATCGGGGAGGGGTAAGCTGTCAAACTCTTCCGTGTTAGGGGCACAGATGGCGGTTACCTCCTCAGTACGCTCGTGGTAGGGCTTCAGCATGTTCACATGGAGCATGCGTCGCCCCCCAGTCCCTGTGCAGGGGCCGATAATATAGGTGGTATCGCATCTTTGCTCCACCACCTTATATGGGCCCTGCCAGGCGGCCTGTAACTTATCATGTCGGACAGGTTTTAAAATTAGTACCTTCTGCCCGACCTGAAAGCTACGGTCCCTGGCTCCCCGATCATACCATGTACGCTGGCGGGTCTGGGCCTCCTGAAGGTTTTCCCGTACCGTCTTGGTCAACGCTTCTAGGCGGTCCCGAAAGGCCAACACATATGGTAGGATGGGAGTGCCATCTGTGCTCCGGTCTCCCTCCCAATGCTCTCTAATAAGATCCAATGGGCCTCGGACCCTCCTTCCAAACAATAATTCAAACGGGGAGAACCCTGTGGATTCCTGCGGCACCTCCCGGTATGCAAATAGGAGGTGCGGCAGGAATCGTTCCCAGTCCTTGTGGGTCTCTGCGAAGGTTCGGAGCATCTGCTTCAAGGTACCATTGAATCGTTCGCAGAGCCCGTTCGTCTGGGGGTGGTAAGGGGCGCTGATAATAGGCTTAATGCCACAGATCCTCCAGAGGTGTTGGGTGAATTCTGCGGTAAACTGGGTACCCTGATCCGAGATAATCTCCCTGGGTAATCCCATCCGGGAGAATATCCGCATGAGGGCATCCGCGACCGTCTCAGCGTGGATGTTGGTCAGAGCCACTGCTTCTGGATACCTGGTGGCATAATCTACGACCGTTAAAATATACCGTTTTCCTGACGGGCTAACTTTATTGAGGGGGCCTATCAGATCCACCGCTATTCGGCTAAAAGGTTCCTCTATTATGGGTAAGGGGTGAAGTTTAGCCTTCCTGCGATCCCCCCTTTTTCCCACTCTCTGGCAGGTATCGCAAGTCGTGCAATATCTGCGTACTTCCTGGCTAATCCCTGGCCAGAAGAAACTCTGGGTTAGTCTGTACCTGGTGCGACTAACCCCTAGATGTCCGGATAGCGGAATATCATGCGCTATCCGGAGTAATTCAGCCCGGTACCGCTGTGGTACCACTAATTGTCTCCTCGCTATCGGGTCTAACCCCGTAATCTGTTTGGTTGTTTCCCTGTATAAAAGTTGTTTATCCCAGATAAACTTCTCTCCCTCCGCCCCGGGGGAACCCGTGCCAACCTTGTCCCTATACACCTGAAGCGTGGGGTCTGTTGCGACTTCAGCTACAAATTCATTAGGTGGAGCCCAGGGGACACATTCTAGAGGGGGGGTAGGGTTGCTTACCTGGACCTCCGGCAGTGTGTTGTGGTCCTGGGTGCGGGCCTGTTGTCGGGTGACTACAGGGTTGACCTCTCCTGTGGTGGGTGACTGGGGCTCAAAAGCAGAAGTGAGCCTCCCCAGATCGTTCCCCAATAAAACCTCCGCCGGTAAATGTGGCATCAACCCCACCTCCACTTCCCCTGCCCCCGCTCCCCAATGCAAATGTACCCTTGCTGTAGGTAGCCGGTACACTGCTCCCCCAGCTACCCGGACGGCAACAGTTTTGTTCAGTTTTGCCTGATCTGAAATCAGGTGGCTCTGTACCAAAGTGATGGTGGCTCCCGAATCTCGTAATCCCCGGACTGCTGTACCATTCAGATATACCGTCTGTCGATGGTGCCGTAGATTATCCACATTGGCCTGGACCGGATCTGCCTCGTGCAGTACCTCCCATTGTTCCACAGTAGTAATGGGGACTGCGGAACCATATGGGGTGGTGACTAGGTCCTGGTAGTGGTGGGCTGCGGCCGCCCTGGGTGGAGGTGGGCCTGGACGAATCCAGGTGGAACGGTCCCGTAGCTGTGGGCATTCCCTTTTATAATGTCCCCACTTCTGGCAGTGATGACAGGGGCCAGCGGTGGGTTGTCGGAACCGGGGCTGTGCAGCGGGTGGTGGAGGTGGTGGTAGCGGTCTCGGTGGAGCTGGGGTGTAGTTGTTTCCCCCGAATGTTTTAAAGGTTGCTTTTGGAGCTGCAGGTTTTTGTGACCTGCGTGCATCCAGGTAGTCATCCGCTTTCCTAGCCGCCTCGGTAAGGGAAGTAGGATTTCTGTCCCTTACCCATTCCTGGACCTCATTGGTTACTCCCTCATAGAACTGCTCCATCAGCAACATTTGTATTACATCCTCCATAGAACGTGCCTTGCTAGCTTGCACCCACCCGAGCGCTGCCCCCTGTAATCGGCATGCCCACTCTGCGTGCGAGTCCTTCTCTGTTTTCTTTAGATCCCGGAACCTCCGCCGGTATGCCTCGGGTGTTATAGCATACCTGGCGAGTATAATTTCTTTCACTTTACTGTAATTCCTTATTTCGTCATTAGGTACAGTCCGATATGCCTCTGCTGCCCTCCCGGTTAACCTTCCGGCCAAAATAGGTACCCAGTCCTCTGCGTTAATTTTATGCAGTGCACACAGTCTTTCAAAGTCTTGCAGGAAAGCGTCTATATCTTCCTCTGCCTCCACATATGTTTTAAAAGCCTGGTATGGTATTTTAGGCTTACCTTCCTGTGGCACATTAATTGCAGAGCTTTGTTCTGGTGCCTGTGTCCTTAGGATGAATTCTTGTACCTCGGCCATTGTCCTGGTAACAATTTCTGTTGGGGGGTTTTCCCCATAAAAGGATAGCCTGAACTGAACCTGCCTCTGGAATTCCGATCCTTGTGGTGTTCCTCCCGGCTCCCTCTGTGCCGGAACTGAATCGCCCTCCATTCTGTACTCTGCCATGAGTTCTGTAACAAGTACTGCTTTCTTCTTATTGCTGGCTTGTATACCCCTTGCCTCTAGGAGGTCCTTTAGCGTGGAGCGTTTTAGCGCAGAAAAATCAATCTCCATCCGTACTCCATTTACGCTTGTTCCTCTGTGAGTTTGGATCCCAGCGCTGCCAACCAATGTAGCGGAGAGCCGATCTTGCACAGCTATTCTCCACTAGAGATTCCAGTGAGGCTCAGGAACAAGGTGATGTTAAGTCTATAGGCAAGGTTTCCAGCAGGTAAAGTAATACAGCAGTATCCCCATCGCAATCCCAATAACTGGACGACACACAGTTTCAGGAGTAGACTGACAAGCTTTATTCCACAGTTCCTTATAAAGCCCTCTCCCATGCAAGGGAGGAGGTTCTAACACTTAAGACATTATCCAATCTCTAAGTAGTAACCTCCCACAGATCTCCTCCCCTCCTCTAGCATCATAATCCCCTTATTGTGTACACAGTTTTCCCCGAGTTTTGGATGTACCCTAAATACTTGGGGTACATCCACAAATCCAACATCCCCAGATAGCTCTATTCTGGGAGACCAACATACTTAAAAATTAGCCCATTCGGATGAATGGTTCGTGAGATATGGGGTTCCAAAGATTTGACCGACCGCATGGGTAAAGTATCCGAAAACAGTTCCATGCATTTTGGCCCTGCGGTCGGTCACAAACAAGGGAATGAAAACAGGCGAATTGCCTGTGTTATAGAGCCTGGAGAGGGTTTGAATGAATTCCCTTGTTTATGGGGCTCTTTCTACCGAACGGCGGGTCATTCGGTAGTTTCCATACGAATTTCTGGAAGTATGGAGGTCTCAGCGGTGTTTGCCTAGTCAAGTGTCCGATTTTAGTTCCAGACACTCGACGGCAAAACACCGCTGTTCGGTAGTTTAAGATGGCCGCCGCCACGTGTTTGTTTCCCGAATGGCGGCCACCCAGAGGACAAAGACCACACTGCACTGATTGCCAATTACCTGTTTGCAACATTGTTGCAAACGGTAATTGGAGGCACACTCATTCCTGGGTGGTCTGGTTGTTCGGTAGTTTCATTCCCTTGTTTTATTTGAATGATTCTACCGAACAACTAGAGGAATACAATTCTTTACATACATTTAACTGTCATTATACCCGGATACCATGCTTTCTATACATGTACATACACATTAAACCAGCCATATGACCAAATACACTTATTCTCATACATGTCGTGGGACAGCCCGGTACCAATCCGCTACACATGGCTTCAAACCTAGGATCAGGAGAAGCCAGCTGACTGTTTGTACTTGCAGGATCCATTGGCCCTGTCGTAATGTCAGGATCGGGACAGGGATCCAACACGCAGAGTACAAACAGTAGCCAGATACGTATACCGGACCTTAGAATGGCCGGACTAACGTAAGTAGTACCGTATAGAATGGTCAAAGACAAGCCGAGGTCGAGGGTAACAGAAGACAGGTAAGCGAGAGACAAGCCGAATCAAGGGTAACAGAGATAAGCAGAGTAAGGTAAACAAGCCGGGTCAAAACCAAAAGGGATAATAGAATACACAAGCACAAGCTAGAACCACGACAGGGCAATGAGCTAATGAAGGAAGCTCTGTTAAATACCCTGTTCAGAGCAGTAACCACACCTCCGAGACGTCCTGATTGGTCCTGCAGCAATTGACTGACAGGTCGATCCGGGGGAGTGTCCTGATGATGACTTCCTGCCTAGATGGTGTAAAAGGCAGTCACTCCCTCGCGGCCGGCCTTGCATGACCGGATAGACCGCGGGGAAGGGAGTCATCAGACCGTCTGGATGGTGGAACAGCTAAGTCTCTACCTCTTTTGGAGGTAGAGACCACAGGTACCCTGACAGTAATGCCCCAGAGCAGAGGGATATCGGAGCTATGCTCCAGCGGCACACTCCAGCCAAGATGGCGGCCGCCGAAAATCAAAATCCTCCAGGGGCTCCCCACACAGCTGCACCTCTCACACCTCAGACCCAGAGCCCACCGGAGGACATGCAGCAACAGCCCACAACTTCAGCCGGTACTACTGAGCCTGCAACCAAACAGGACCTCCAAATCCTATACACAATGCTGCAGGATATTCAAAGCCTCCTCACTACTGACCTGCCCATCTTAAAAACGTCTATACAACAACTGACAGGCAGAATAGAGACAACTGAAACAGGTATTAAAGAGCTCCGCCAAGACACCTCTACCATGCAAGCATCTATACTCCACTTACAAGCAGCCCAACAGGCGCTCTCATTACAAGTAGCGGCGCAGGAAGACAGATACCGCCGCAACCACATAAAGCTAAGGGGCATACCGACCACCGTCTCCCAGGAGGAACTACCACATTATGTGAGAAGGCTGCTGGCCGCGGTGCTGCCACCCGCCACCGCGAAAAAAATCACCATTGCTGGGCTATACCGCCTATCGACGCCCACCACAACCACTTCTACAATGCCCGGCGACGTCATTCTCCGCTGTGCACTGCCACAAGATAAGGGGCAAATAATGACAGCGGTACGGAATAAGACCCCACTTGCATTTGAAGACGCGCAATTGTTCTTCTACCAGGACCTATCCAAAGCCACTCTTCAATGGCGAAAATCCATGAACCCGGTCACCACCCGGCTGCGGGCAGCAGGAGTATCCTACAGGTGGGGAACGCCAAGAACCCTCCTCGTCTCACACAAAGGGACCGTACAAAAGCTGAGCTCTGGGACTGATATTCCTGCATTCCTCGCAACACTGGACATACCGAACGAGACGACCGCCTCAGCAGGATTAAACCGCGCCCACGGATGGGACCCATCCAGTGTGGTACCATTCATACCGAGGACCGCAGCCGACCATCCGCCTGACACCTGACTGGCAGGGCAGCCACCAGCTCCAACCCAAATCCATTGGAGAGACTCACCGATCCAGCAGCCTTAGGCTGCAAAGTTGTTCAGTTGTAACATTTTGATTTTGGTTTACAGTTGTTGCCTTATTTTTTAGTTTCTTAACGTAGACCCACTCATACGAGGACACAAACACTGACCTGGGTCTCCTAGGAATAGAGAGACCAGGCTCACTATATCTTGACCAGGCACCCACGAAGCAGTACCACATAAGGCACCAGTCCAGTTCCATAAAGCCACGTATAACTCGCTACTTCACTGCAAACACCCCCCCCCCCGCTACCCCCTTGGTCAGGGGCAACACCTCCACCGCACGGCTAAGCCATGCACGAAGGTAGCCAAAGCTAGTCACCCCCACCACAATATCGGCACCCAAGTGCAGGAAAACCACACGATTTAACCCTAGACCCGTGCATGTTTTCAAACTTGCCCACTAATGAGCGGACACGACCGACTTGTAAACCCCTACATTGCCTTAGGAACATGCACCTCATGCACCACCCTACCGGGGCTTGAACAGACAACACCAATATACCATGTACCATACTCGCCAATAGCCCACTAGGGACCCACCCATGTTAAACATAAAAAATGTGCATAATCACGATCACTATATATGTGTAACACGTACAATATCATATTGTTTACTTTGCTAAAAATGTCAATTATACATCTCTGTAATGCAATGCACAACAAAAATAAAGAATTAAAAAAAATATATATATATATATAAATTTGCCGCCCCCCCCCCATGTGACATCACAATGCCCCACCCATATGATCTGCCATATGAACTAACGCCAGTGCTGCACACAGTGTGTGTTTACATTAAAAAGCCTGCAGGGACCAGCTATAGACACCAGAACCACTTCATTAAGCTATAGTGTCCCTTTAATGTGAGGTAAATTATAGATTAGTGTCACTAATAATATACTAGATTGCCTACTTACAATTAGATGAGGATGATGATGGGCTGCAGTTTGGCTCCACTGGTCTGGTGTAGAACAGGACCTCTGGAGGCTGTTTGCAACTGTGGTCACAAAATTCAACGTTCTGGGAGAATTGGAAGCAGCTCCATTTTTTGGGGGCCTCTTACACAGCTCAAGGTCTGGCCCCAGTGCCTGACGGGGAGTATGCTCATAAGTCCACTTATATGTTCCACCCACCCATGAGCTCACTCACAGGGAGTGGAGTGTGTAGGGGATGTGTTATGTGTTATCTAATATGTGTGCTTATGGTATGTAGTGTATAGGGATACCAGTTTGTGCAGATGATGCAGTGTGTTTGTGTGTAGTGGAAGCAGTGTGTATTTGTGTATAAGGGATGTATTATGTGTTTCTGGTTGTGTGTGAGGGATGCATTGTGTGAATCTGTGTTTGTATGCATAAGGGATGCAAGGTGTGTGTCTGTATGTGTGTGCATTGAGTGTAAGAGATGCATTGTGTTTCTGTGTGTATGTAAGAAAAACAGTGTGTGTGTTTGCATGTGTGTGTAAGGGTTTGCATTGTATGTTTCTGTGTATGTGTGCAAATGATGCATTGTCTTTGTGTGTAAGGGTTGCATTGTGTGTGTGTGTAATGGATGCATTGTGTGTTTCTCTGTGTGTAAGGGAAGCATGTTCAGTTTCTGTGTA
Source organism: Pelobates fuscus (assembly GCF_036172605.1). Lineage (NCBI taxonomy): Eukaryota > Metazoa > Chordata > Amphibia > Anura > Pelobatidae > Pelobates > Pelobates fuscus. The sequence goes on from NC_086317.1 coordinate 396,644,839, forward strand.
TGTATAGGGATGCATTGTGTGTTTCTGTGTATGTATAGGGGTGCATTGTGTGTTTCTGTGTATGTATAGGGATGCATTATGTGTGTGTGTGTGTGTGTGTGTGTGCGCGTAGTGTTAAAGAGCTCCCTGTCTTGCCCCCTGTCCTATAGAGCTGTCCCTTCTGTCCCTTAGAGCTCTCCCCTGCCCCTTAGTGGTCTCTCCTCTCCCCCACCCTCCCCTAGCGGTCTCTTCTCACACTCACCCACCCTCCCTGTGCTCTTCTCATCCCCCCTCCACCCTCCCTGTGTTCTTCTCACTCCTCCCTCTGTGTGTTCTCACCCCCCCTGTGTTCTTCTTACCCCCCCTCCTCCCTGTGTTCTTCTTACTCCCCCCCGTTCTTCTTACCCCCTTCTTCTTCTTACTCCCCCTTCTTCTTCTTACCCCCTCCTTCTTCTTCTTACCCCCTCCTTCTTCTTCTTACCCCCTCCTTCTTCTTCTTACCCCCTTCTTCTTCTTCTTACCCCCTTCTTCTTCTTACTCCCCCCTCTTCTTCTTACTCCCCACTCTTCTAATTACTCCCCACTCTTGTTCTTACTCCCCCTCTTCTTACTCCCCCCTCCCCTCTTCTTACTCCCCCGTCCCCTCTTCTTACTCTCCCCCCTCCCCTCTTCTTACTCTCCCCCCTCCCCTCTTCTTACTCTCTCCCCCTCCCCTCTTCTTACTCTCCCCCCTCCCCTCTTCTTACTCTCCCCCCTCCCCTCTTCTTACTCTCCCCCCTCCCCTCTTCTTACGCTCCCCCCTAACCTCTTTTTACTCTCCCCCTCCCCTCTTCTTACTATCCCCCCTCCCCTCTTCTTACTCTCCCCCCTCCCCTCTTCTTACTCTCCCCCCCTCCCCTCTTCTTACTCTCCCCCCCTCCCCTCTTTTTACTCCCCCCCCTTCTTACTCTCCCCCCCCCCCCCTCTTCTTACTCTCCCCCTCCCCTCTTTTTACTCTCCCCCCTCCCCTCTTTTTACTCTCCCCCCTCCCCTCTTTTTACTCTCCCCCCCTCTTTTTACTCCCCCCTTCCCTTACTCTCTCCCCCTTCCCCCCTCCCCTTACTCTCTCCCCCTCCCCCCCTCCCCTTACTCTCTCCCCCTTCCCCCCTCCCCTTACTCTCTCCCCCTCCCCCCCACTTCTTCTTCTTACCCCCTCCCCTGTAGGTGGCCAAGCTGCACTCCAGTCCGCGGTCCCGGCCGGAGTGATAGGAAGGTGCTCAGTGTGCACCTTCCTGTCAGTCCGGCCGGGTACAGGAAACAGAAACTCCTGTTCCGTGCGGAGCAGGAGTTTCTGTTTCCTGTACCCGGCCGGACTGACAGGAAGTGCACACTCAGTGTGCACCTTCCCATCACTCAGGCCGGGAACCGCGGACCGGAGTGCAGCACGGCCACCTACAGGGGAGGGAGGGAAAGCAGCTGCAGCCGTCTGAGCACTCTTTACAGAGCGCTCGGCGGCTGCAGCATTTAAAGGGCCGGCCCGCCGCGGCCGGTCCTAAAATAATTTCGGGCGGCCTGGGGGGCAATTGCCTCCCTGCCCCCCGGCCCAGCCCGCCCCTGTTCATGAGAATAATCTTCAATAGGAACAATAATCAATTAGCTGAGAATAGTTGCAAAGCAAGAACAGTTCATAGTGAATAAGCATGATGGGAGTTGTCCTTCATGAGATTAGTAACTTGTAGTAATGAATATATTTGCAGAGCAAGAAACAGTTCATAGTGAATAAGCATGATGGGAGTTGTCCTTCATGAGATTAGTAACTTGTAGCAATGGAAGTATTTGCAATGCAAGAAACAGTTCATAGAATAAATGATTTTGTAATCAATTAGCTGAAAGATATACTTAAGGTTTATATGGGTAGTCCTCCAATAGTCCAGACATATTGTCCACTTGTAAAGTAGCAAAGTTTCCTTTCTCCAGTAATCCTTTATGGCTTGCAGCAATCCTTGCATTTGCTCAAAGGCTGGAAGGGTTTGTCTTGTGCAAGTTTCCCAGTAGCTGAGCCTATGGAGCTTCCAGGAGGGAGCTCACCCGTTAGCTCAAACAATCAATCACCAAGCACCCTCCCTCTGGCCCAGTCTCCCTAAATACTGTCAGAGCTGTGTCAGAGGGGGGTGGAGTCAGGCTCCTCACTGCTGTGAACTTAACCCCGAAGTCTTACTCCATGACAGATACTAACCTTGATAGTGGTTATACCCAGGGACTTGGACTTTGAGTATTTGTGGAAGAGAGACCCGGCGGTTAGTGCTATCGTAGAAGAGACCTAAGGGGTTATGAGACAGATGTAGATCTGATTGAGCGTGGCGTATAAGCGCATAACGCTTTACTGGGGGGCATGGACGAGTGATATGAGAGAGTGGCGAGTGAACAGTGAAGGCTGTCTGATGCCTTAAGAACAAAACTGAAGTAAAACAAATTCTGAAGTTTGAAGAAAATACTATACCTGGGTATAAGGGGCAGGAACAATAATTTCAGATATTTTTTGGAGAGGCTAAGCTGTAGATGCTATCGTAGAAGAACCTAAGGGTTTTTGGGCCAGATGTAAATCTGAGTGGGCGTATCGTATGAACGTAGTATGAGTAGAAAAGTAAAGTGATATCTGTCTGATTTTTTTTAACAAACCAGGAACTAAAGAATAAGTACTATACCTTGATTAAAGAACAAGAAACAGGGTTTTTTCAAAATGGAAGGAGCAAATGGTTGGTGCTATTGTAGAATGGCAACCAGGATTTTTTAAGGCGAAGAACCCCTGTTTTGCAATTATTTGACGAAATATATGACAAAAGTATAATCTGTCGAGATCAAAGGAACATGTTTTAACAGGACTGAGATTGACTTGTAGGTAAAGGCATGGTATAATATTGTGCTAGTAGCTGCTGCTGTAGTTTAGTGCAGGGAAGCTAATTTTTTTTTTTTTCAGAATAGGACAGAGAATACCATAAACAACCACTAGGTGGTGATAACAGGCCAAAACTAGGTATGTGAACTGATACAGGAAAAAGATATGAATGAAAGTTTTCCCATTCTATAAATGTCTTGCATTATTATAGTAAACTTACTGGCATCATCCCTTTCCCACATATTTATACAATTTATAGCTTTATAACCGGAAGAGAAAATCCCCAAATGTATGTATGTATGTATATTTAATTTGTACTGAAGTTTTTAAGTTTGTGAGGGGGGGGGGGGTTAGGACCCCCCAGACGGGTGGCCGCATAGATGCTGACATGAGGGGACCGTGGGTGGTCCCTGGTAAGATTTCCGACATGGGGGGGTGTAGGACCCCCCAGACGGGTGGCCGCATAGATGCTGACATGAGGGGACCGTGGGTGGTCCCTGGTAAGATTTCCGACATGTGCGTTCCGGCCCCCCGGTGAGACCACAGTGCGGTGTGGTGGGGACCGGAATGTAACTCGTTTAGACCCACAGTTAGCTAGAAAGCCGGACCGCCGAAAACCGGAGGAGTTTAGCCGTGCAGCCAACACACCAGACGCCCGAACCGGAAGTGACGCGAACCAGGAAACCCGCGAACCGGAAGTAGATCAAGGAACACTTGGACTCGAACGTCAGAGGTGAGTAGGGGCTAGTGGTTTAACCCCTTAACCCCTTAAGGACATATGACATGTGTGACATGTCATGATTCCCTTTTATTCCAGAAGTTTGGTCCTTAAGGGGTTAAGGACACATGACATGTGTGACATGTCATGATCCCCTTTTATTCCAGAAGTTTGGTCCTTAAGGGGTTAAGTAGGGGACTTACTCCTCCCACAAATTCAGGCCTAATGGCCTTTCTACATATATATATATGTAGGTATATATATATATATATAGGTCGAAACTGCCCTGGATAGGGGTTTCTCTCTTTACCTAAAATATGTGTGTGGTGAATCAAGACGGCCTTGGTGGTTGTCTGATATTATGTGTATGGGCATGATAACCTTAGCCAGAGCGCATTCCCCCTACCACAGGCCAGTCATTTTAGATCTGAGTTGCATGTCACCACATAGCCAATAACTTGATTTACCAACAGGGTATTGGGAGATTTTCAATATGTAGCACAGTATCCAGAAGGGATACCCATGGCTCCGTGTGTGATGTAGCAAGTGTAATTATCTGGGTACACGGTGATTCCATCAGGTGGCCTGATATCCCTTTGAGTTATTGGGTATACCTTTTTCCATGATTCAAATACTGATGAGTTTGTTGCTGACTGTACATAAAGACTTAGAAAACATGTTTTAACATCGGTAGGTAGATTAAGAGTACCATTCATGCGTTTTACCTTACCACTACTCTGTGGGTGATGGGGTGTGTGGAATGCAAGGGTCACCCCCCCCCAGTGCTGCCCAGATTTCCTTAGTCAGTAATGCGGTGAAAGATGTTCCCTGATCACTCTCGATTACTTCAGGAACTCCATATCTGCAGATGATTTTGGTAAACTTTGTTGTGGTCTTGGTGGTGAGATTAGCGACAGGGAAAGCTTCTGGCCATCCTGAGAACATGTCCACTATGACTAGTGCATATTCATACCGGCCACTCCTCGGAAAGGATACTGTGGTTTGGCCAAGTGTTTCGGAGAGGCTTTAATTATTTTCCCTGGATTACATCTGGCGCAGGTGGTGCAGGATCTGCAGTAATTTCTTGTCAGGGTAGTGATACCGGGTGCTTAAAAATATTTGTCAGAGAGTTCATGAGGTGCTTAGATAAATGAGCTGGCCCGTGGGCCCATTGAACAACAGCTGGGTACATATTCTTGGGTAGACAGAATTTGAGGTTGATTGTGTACACTTAATTCTGAAGGGTTGCCCCTTTGTCTTTCCAGCTTTGTCTTTCTTGTGGGGTGGCAGCTGCTTGTTGTTCTCTCAGGAACTTGAGATTGGTGGGTAGGGTTTGCTGTATGGAAACCTCTTGTTTTCCAGCTTAAACCAAAATCATGTGCACACCCAGGGCATGTTTTTAGTCTGTGTAAATATTAACACGCTTCCCTTCAGACATTCTACATGCTACTGTGAGGGCTATTAGCCTCTTGTGCAGACCTGGATGAGGGAAGTGAAGATGCTTGTAGTATTTGGTCTTCTGTGGTGACAGCAAATCCGGTATAATATTGTCCCTGTGTGTCCGCAAATCTGGAGCCATCCACAAACACGGTGAAGTCAAGATCTGGTAAAGCAGCCTTTTGCACTATTGGGAGATGGATTGTCTCCATTTTCATCTGTTCAAAACAGTCATGAGGGGCATCTGGGTCCTGTTCTGCAGGAGGGGTGTCTTCACATAATTGTTTTGCAATTTATAGTTCTTTTAGTGACCCCCTCCAATGTGAGTTGTTCTTGAGTTGCAGTACTCCATGTTTTGACCATTGGGCCAAGTTCTTTCCGTGAGAGATCTGGAGATTTCGTGAAAGAGATATGAGGAACAGCCACCTCCCAATGTCGGTATAAATGTGATACCTCCATGGGCAGGTAGACCAAGATGACAATATTTCCTTTGGAGTCACGAAACAGGTCTGTCAGGGTGATACGTATTTCCACTAGGCTGAATAATTCTTCTTCATAGTATGGGTCAGGTCCTGGGGTGTTCCTGAACCACAGGGTACAATGCAAGTAGTCCTCAGGCTGTTCATCATGTGGAACCAGGCCCGTACTGGCCATCGGGCATACCGGGCAAATGCCCGGTGGGCCGCGATGGTCGTGGGGCCGAGGCCGGCAGGGGAGATCACAGAATCTCCCCTGCCAGCCCCTGCAGGGCCAGCGCTATCAGTATATCGGCCCTGCATAGTGCCTCCATGGGGGGCCGGTGGAGAGATCAAAGATCTCCCTCACCGGCCCAGAGACACTAAGATGCGGCCACCGGCGTGGGAGGGAGGAGAGGACCGGCGGAGCTCTAGCCTAGAGTTCACTCTCACCACTGGACCACTAGGGAAGGAAGCATGGCAGCACGGCACCCCCCCATGGCAGCACGGCACCCCCTCCTCCCAGGCTAAAGGTAAGAAGGGAGGGGGGAATATAAGTTGTTTTTTTTATAGTAAAAAAATATATTTAAATTTAAATAAATACATTCACACTCACACACAGCACCCCCAGACACACACAACACCCAGACACACACAGCACCCCCAGACACACAGCACCCTCAGACATACACAGCACCCTCAGACACACACAGCACCCTCAGACACACACAGCACCCTCAGACACACACAGCACCCCCAGACACACACAGCACCCCCAGACACACACAGCACCCCCAGACACACACAGCACCCCCAGACACACACAGCACCCCCAGACACACACAGCACCCTCAGACACACACAGCACCCTCAGACACACACAGCACCCCAGACACACAGCACAGCACCCAGACATACACAGCACCCAGACACACAGCGCACAGTCACTCACACACCGCACCCTCAGACAGACAGCACCCTCGCTCACACACACACACACACATATATATATATATATATATATATATATATATATATATATAATATAAAATAACCCTCAGTGAGTTAAAAGACAAAGACAATTAGAAACCTAGAATGTGACGGCAGATAAAAACACCCTCACACACAGCACCCCATTTACATACACACACACACTGCGCCCCTCACACATACAATACTTCCATATAAATATAAATATATATATATATATATAAATATATACACACACACTACAGCACCCCTCACACAGCACAACTACATACATTACACTCCAGATACACGCTAGATCCCTTACCCTATATGCACTCTTAATCCTCTATACACACACACACACACACACACACACTGCACCACCTAAACACACACTACATTCCTTGTCAGCAAACACATACTACATTCTCTAAACACACCCTCTCTACAACCCCTACACACACTATGTCACCTATACACACACACTACAGCCCGTATGCACACACTCGCTACATCCCCTATAACACTATGCCCCATATACACACACTCTGTACAGCCCCTAGCCACAATTATTACACCACAAACACAAATGAAATTGACCTATTTACACAATACCACACCACACTCTACACACACGCAATCCCACAAGCAGGCTCCAAACACATGCACCATACACTTTCCTGGCCCTTTTGTCCTCTGGTATCCCACTTGTGGAGACACCAGAGACAATTTAAAAGCCAACTCAGTGCAAGCATGTTATTAAATTTGCTTGCGCTGCGCAGAACAAATTCAGGGCCTTTTTCTAATGCTAGAGCTCTTTAGTGGGGCTCACTTTGCCCGGGCAATGCCCGGGCCTAATTTTTTTCCCAGTCCGGCCCTGTGTGGAACTGTGGGTTTTTCCACTTGCAGTTCAATATGAACATCAGGATTTATGTCCAGACTGTACTCGTATTGTGGCACTCCCCCCTTGGGAAGTGGCAGAAGAGTGGCCGGATTCAAAGAATAACATCTTTGCAGAGTGACATTATCAGGTAAGAGGAGAGAGACCTGGAGACGTAGATGTCTTTGTGATGAGAGATGTTTTGGCTGGACTTGATTCAGGATAGCTGTGATATCATGAGGAACAAGGACAGTTAGTTTATGTCCAAGAACAAAGTCATTAGTCTTGTCCAAGAGGGCACTGGCAGCAAATACAGCACGCAAACAGGAAGGTCCTCCTCTGGCCACTGGATCCAGCATGCGTGAAAAGTAACCAATAGGGCGCTGCCCAATAGGGCGCGGAACCATGTAATTGCGTAAGGACCCCTGAAGCATGGCCCATCTCCTCAGAGACAAAAGGTTTGAATGGCTTCTGATAGTTAGGGAGGCCCAAAGCTGGGGCTGAGGAGATGGCCCTTTGGAGGGCATAGAAACATTTACGAGCTGTTGGAGACAATGAAAATGGTTCAGTCTTTAAGGCATCATAGAGGGGCTGCATGAGCTGAGAAGCCTCAGGAATCCAGGATCTGCAGTACGTGATGAGGCCTAGGAAGGCATGAAGGGCATGATGTGCAGATGGGAGATAGAGGCCTGTAATGGTGAGTACTCTGTCTCGTGTTAGGTGACGGGTGCCATGGGAAAGACAATGCCCCAAGAATACCACAGAGGGCCGGCGCCACTGGAGTTTCTTCCTGAAGGCCTTGCAACCCTCTTCAGCGAGGAAACAGAGGAGATCTTCTGAATTTTGTTCAGCAGTTGTGAAGTCATCCGCACAGAGGAGTAAATCATCCACATATTGGAGGAGAACCACGTCTGGATGAGATTTTTGCCATGGTTCTAGTACGGTAGCCATAGCTTTTGCAAACTGAGTTGGTGAATTTTGTGCACCTTGAGGCATGACAGTCCAGGTATACTGCCGGCGATCATGTGTAAAAGCAAACAGATATTGGCAGGAAGGATCCAAAGGCACGCTGAAAAAGATTTCAAGATCAACCACAGTGAAGAATTTGGCTGTTGGAGGGACTTGTGACAACAGCGTGTGTGGATTAGGGACAACAGCTGTATCTCTGTTAGTGACATCATTGACAGCGCGAAGGTCCAAGACCATGCGGTATTGGTCAGGCTGACCTTTTTCAGTCTTCTTTTTCACTGGAAACAGAGGGGTGTTACATTTTGATACACACTTCACCAGAGCACCTTTTGCCAACAGACTTTCAACTTGTTTATAGATGGCAAGGGCTTGTGCAGGTTTTAATGGGTACTGTGGCCTCCGTGGTGGGTTTGCTCCCTCCATTAGTGTGACAACCACAGGTGGGACTAGTAGGCGTCCAATGTCATCTGGGCCTGTGGACCAAAGTTTGGTTGGGACCCTATCCAGGGCACTAAGGGCATCTGGGACCCTTACCTCCTCGGGGGGAGATGTCATGTGTAGTAGTAAAGGCAGAGAGCAGAGAACAAAAGTATCATTGCGAGAAAGAGGGGTCAATAACTGAACCTGGCCATCAGCAGTGAAGGAGATAGAAGCTTGAAGACGGGACAGAACATCAGCACCTAACAGGTTAATAGGACAAGTAGAAGAGACAACAAAACGTGAGAGAATGTCTGAACCCACTCATAAGAGCTTAGTTAATGGGTTATTTCGAGGGGTGCTGTCAACACTTACACAAGAGACATCAGTGTCAAACAGGTAAGAAGAGTCAGGCAGGTCTTGTTCACTGAGAACACTGTGGGCTGCGCCTGTTTTAACTAAAAAGGTAGTACGATGTCCTTCTACGGGAAGGACTACTGTAGCAAGAGTCCCCCCTTTGTCCCCTGTAGACACTGCCATGACAGGGGTGTTAGACACAGGTTTGCCGGTTACCTATTGTAAGAGATCTGAATGAGACTGGTCGGGACCAGTGTTGTGACGTGTGGGTGTGGTAGAGTGACTGGCCTGTTGGGTTTGGCATGTAGGGCGATGTTGGCTGGGTGCAGGACAGTCATCTTGTTGATAATCATCTGTACCATAATTATCAGGGGAATTGTGAACATAGCTGCAGGGTGGAGGGTGATTATCAGCTGGAGTTGGCAGATACGCAGCTTGGGGATATTCCTGGGGAGGGTAGTACGGAGTATATGTCTGAGGGTGCACCTGTGGAGGGTAACCAGGCTGAGGGTAACCATGTGTGATTACAGGGGTGTTGGGATACATAGGATAGCCAAACACGGGATTAGGTGGTCTGGTGATTGGATGTTGTTGTCTAATTTGTTTGCCTTAATGTTGTCACTTTAATTCTTTGCTTCATTGATTTTTTGCTTCTTGTTTGTTATACCTATTGTGGTTTAATAAAGCATTTATGTGTATCTCTTAGGACCAGATATGGTGTGCAATCTCTTTTTTGATATATTTTTTTTTGGCACTTGAGGGAGTGCTTTGGGGTATTAGCACCTAGTTATTTGTATTTAATTACATGATCTCTCCATACTGTGTTGTCGTTATAATAGGATGTCCATTGTGCCATGGCTTTCATCCGAGCCGAGTTACTATACGCGGCTCCTGGACTTCCTCCCCTTCTTTGCAGCCTCATCTTCGGAAAAGATACAAACAGAGCACCGTCAGTCAGTGCGGCGAGGTTCAGTGTTCAGTGGCAAGGAGCAGTGGAGGTAAGTTTTGGGAAGGAACGGGGGTTGACAATCATACACTGAAATTAGCCACAGCACACAGAACAGAGGTCTAAACCATATTGTCAGGAATAGAAATACCCTAACACGCAGATCTAAAAGAAACCGTAAAGAAACATCTACTGCTCATTAGAGTGGCCAGTCTAGTGCCTAAGAAAGATAAATGAAATGTATTCAAGCAGAGAGAGAATAAACAAGAGACAGGCTGAAATCTAGGGTAACCGCGGCTGGTTCCCTTATTTACCACTATAATGTCTTAAAGCATAGAACTTAGTAGGGCTAACCATACAGATATCTTATGGTGATATCTTAGATAGCCATAATTGTATATAGTTAGTGTAAGAGATCCTCTATTTAACAAATATAAATAATTGAGAATACAATATAAAATAAGGATTGTCTTGGAAGCAATAGTTTTGTCTTTTAGATATTTATTATATATAAATATAGACATATAAAATCCATTATAGCAGAGTTTATAAGATTAAATGAAATGCTTGCAAATATCATTAATAGGTTAACATACCCTTCTGAACATGTCATCATGTCAGCCTCTCTGTCATTTTAAGATGGAGCAGCGTCTGTCTCCAAGTCTCTCCACCGTTTCTTAACATTAAAAGTACACCTATTTATACCTTAGGTGTCTGCATTTTAGGGTTACCGTAGTTCATATATGAAAAAGTAACTTTTTTACTTTTTTTATTTTAGGACCTCCCTTACCTTGGCAAAAATACAAGGCCATAACTAAAGGGTGTATACGTCATGGAAATTTTCCGGACTTAGTTCAAGATGGCATCTTAAAGTCTGGACATCCTTATCTACTAAGGTTACCACAGTATATTGTGTACTGACAGAGTCTTAGCATAGCCTTGAAGCTTGTTTATGCATTATTGTTATTGTAATTCATCTGGGACAAAATGGCGTAAACATAATATGCACTGAGGTTATTGCTTAAAGAAACATCTATGAAAAAAACATGTTCCATTGCTAACACCTTGTCAATTTGCAATATCTCTTAAAGACAACGTACACAGTTTAAGAAATACAACACTTCATTCTAAAACTCTATTAAACTGTGGGCATTGTAGACCATTTCTTCCTTAAATTAGTAAACCAAAGTCCTCCAACAGTCTAGGTTTTTTTTTGCTCCCAGCATCTTTGATCATTGTTGTAACAGTTAAACATCCGTAGTGTGATCTTTGCCTGTAAAGGTGGTTGATTAAAATGAGCAAAGCTTTTGTCTAGGAAAGAACTGAAAAGAACACCAGGTTCCAGAGTAAGATATTCTTGGATGGATCCAGATCCGAATTGTAATCCAAAGTTAAAAGTAGTAATTGTATTTGTAATCCAAAGTCTTTAAAGGCCTGTCGAAGTTTACATTCCTTAGATACATTGCTGGAGGTTGTATTTGTAGAATACCCGGGTATTTGTTGTAGAGTATAGGTTGTAGAGTCCAGCTTTCCAAATATTATTTGGCTAGAATTGGTTGCAGATATTAAATCAGCATCATCTGTTATCACCGTGGTGATGGTGTTGGTATTTGTCTTTGTCTTTGCTTTTTTTGTTTTGTTTTTTCCATGAAACATTTTTACACCATTTATGATGTTTATAGATTGGATACTCTCCAATATTCTTTTATGGAATAAATTAATTGACAGCATTTCCAAGACATTGTCTTAAAGGACCACTCTAGTGCCAGGAAAACATACTCGTTTTCCTGGCACTAGAGTGCCCTGAGGGTGCCCCCACCCTCAGGGACCCCCTCCCGCCCGGCTCTGGAAAGGGGAAAGGGGTAAAAACGTACCTTTTTCCAGCGCTGGGCGGGGAGCTCTCCTCCTCCTCTCCGCCTCCGTTCCTCCCCGTCGGCTGAATGCGCACGCGCGGCAAGAGCTGCACGCGCATTCAGCCGGTCACATAGGAAAGCATTCATAATGCTTTCCTATGGACGCTTGCGTGCTCTCACTGTGATTTTCACAGTGAGAATCACGCAAGCGCCTCTAGCGGCTGTCAGTGAGACAGCCACTAGAGGAAATAGGGGAAGGCTTAACTAATTGATAAACATAGCAGTTTCTCTGAAACTGCTATGTTTATAAAAAAATTAGTTAACCCTAGAAGGACCTGGCACCCAGACCACTTCATTAAGCTGAAGTGGTCTGGGTGCCTAGAGTGGTCCTTTAAGTGACATGGATCCCATTATAGTAAATGTTATGTTGATACAGCAATCGAAGTGGATTCTCAAGAATGACTCTTTTTGCTGTATTGGAGTCTTTGTAACATCTCAGTGATAGACATCTCATTGACATCATATGCTGTTATGCTAAAAATGTTAATAGGTAAAATCTGTGGAAAAATCTTTACATTTGTTATACTTTGTATGAGAATGATAGATGAAATAGTAACATGTTTAATCTTTCTAGTGTTTTGTTTTAGAGATAAAAAAACATTGTATATGTTTTAGAGCTATTTGGATAATTTGAAGCAGCAAAGTATTTACCACCTTTGTTCACAATGATATGTGAAATTATATTCTCTTTAAATGTTAAAAATACTCCTGTAGTCAAAATCTCTCAATATATTTAGAATAGTTGCTAATTGGGAATATGACATTATTCATCTTTTTTTGTCCTGTTAGGTAGAAGACAACTCATTCCCTAAGTTACAATTAGTAAATATAATAACTACAGTTACTAGTGGCTTAAAATACCAGAAACACCCACAAATTCTTAAAAACATGTTTTTACCAAGATCTGACATTAATTGTTTAAATATATTTTCAGTGGCTGTTGGGTGTAGCTTAAGATGATTAGAATTTTTCATTATTTCTAAAAGTGAGTTAAGAAAGTACTCCGATACTATATTGACGGTACTTATATTTTAACTCTACCTTTGTATAAGTGGTCTTAGCACGTTTTTTCCCTTTTAACTATAATTGGTTGAAGTGGGGGTATGTTACAATCAGAATATGAATTAATAATCATATGCATGATGTATAGTGATATCCCAAACGGTTCGCTGGCGAATAGTTCCCGGCGAACATAGCCCCCTATTTTTTTTTTATTTTTTTTGTGGTCTTTCAGCCAAATTTACTAATACTAAGTAAAAATTACTTAGTATTAGTAAATTGTGCCCCTACTCGCAATACCGCGAGAAGGGGCATGTCTATTAAACAGTGAGCGGGTGGGGGCCCTAAAGTAAAAAAGGGGGGGAGGACTTATTGTCCTCCCCCCTGGCCCCCACACCTGAGCGGTGGGTGGGGGCCCTAAATACCAATAGGGGGATGACCTATTGTCCTCCCCCCCGGCCCCCACCCCTGAGCGGCGGGTGGGGGCCCTAAATACCAATGGGGGGACCTATTGTCCTCCCCTCCGGCCCCCACCCCTGAGCGGTGGGTGGGGGCCCTAAATACCAATAGGGGGGGACCTATTGTCCTCCCCCCCAGACCCAACCCCTGAGCGACGGGTGGGGGCCCTAAATACCAATAGGGGGGACCTATTGTCCTCCCCCCCGGCCCCCACCCCTGAGCGGTGGGTGGGGGCCCTAAAAAAAAATGTCCCCCCCAGGTGACTAGGGGTCTCCAAACCCCTAGTCACCCCCTCCCCCCACAAAAAAAATGGTCCCCCCTACCTATCCCTCTCACCCTAAAAAATAATGAGGGGGGAGTCAATAAAGCTAAAAACCTGTAAATAAATAAATATAAACTTACCATTAGATGTCTTCTTTTTTCTAAAATCTTCTTTCTTCAGCCCCCAAAAAGGCCAAATAAAAAAACAATATAACCGTCGCACTTTGAAGAAAAAAAAAAAATGAGCGCAAAAAAAAAAATCCTTGTTCACCCTTCGAGGGCACGCCGCGTACTGAGCTCCGCAGGGCGGGTCAAGGCTTATAAAGCCTTGCCACGCCCTGCAATTAGTGTTAGAACACTCTGATTGGTTGGTTTAAGCCAATCAGAGTGCTCTTTGTCATTTTACACAGCGTGGGAAAGTTCTGTGGAATTTTCCCACGCTGTGTAATTTGACTCATAACTCTCTGATTGGTTACTTAATCCACCAATCAGAGTGTTATGAGTCAAATTACACAGCGTGGGAAAATTCGACAGAACTTTCCCACGCTGTGTAAAATGACAGTTGAAGTAAAGTTTCTGCCTGTCTTTCAGTTAAATTTTAACTGTTGAAGTACTTCACTTATATTAATTAGATTATATTAATTATACAGTAGAACAGTAGATCCAATACGCAGTGCCTCCGTTACATCTTGGCCTCTTAGGCAATTTCGATCCAACCAATATCACCTTATGGCTCAAAGTATTCAGTACCATTAGGAGCACTCAGATGTCCATCTCAATATCATCTGAGCAACATTCGGAGGTGAAATGTAGCAAGTGATTATATCCTTTACCCCACACCATGAACCAAGACTACATGTAAGGGTTAAACAGAACTGACTTTATTGCAGCTGTGTGGAGGTATTTATACCCACAGAGGGTCATTTGCATATAATAGGGTAATAACAGTAAATACTGTTCCTTATCAAGTCCTCTTTCCATAATTCCTTATGTTACTTGCTGAAAACCACCACTCTCTCAGGTAACAAGAACCATGACAGGGCAAGGAAACAAGGACAACCCGGAAGTTTGAGATCCATGCCAGCCTATAAAATCCATGATTTTTATGGGACTTTTACAGGCACTAATTATTCGTGCAAGAGGAAGGGCTTTAAAAAAAAAAAACAGTGCCTGTTTATGCATGACAATACCTGTCCCTTGAAGCACCGTACAATCACATAAATTATGGATCTTCTGTGTTGGGTGCACACTCACTCATCTCTAGCTTCCTGGTGCCATTCCGCGTTTCACCATATGTGGCTTCTTCAAATGGAATAAAAATAACTACCTGGCAAACTGTGTTTATATAGGGGTGCAATGTAATTAAAATTGGCGTCAAAAATTCAATTAGCCAATCAGGAAATAGAGTGTAAAGAACATATTAAACATACGTGGAAATGATATGGTTATGATATATGGGAATAGAAGATGCTATGTGTATAAGCATCTTTAAAAACGGGGGGGGGGGGCCTGGACATCATGGCGGCTGGACGGACCTCGTGTGAGCTCCGAGCTCAATTCCCCAATTAAGCCTGATTCCAGCCAACTGGCCAACCATAAAGCTAAAAAAAGGGACTTACCTACCTCTGGAGCCAGCCCTGTCTCCCCCCCTTTGGACCGTCGGGGGTCATCCCGGTCCGACCTGGCTAGTCTCAAGCACACAAAAGCCCCACTAAACTACAACCTAGCAAAGCTCACAAAACGGAGGCCTGTAATATACAGCGGGAACCATCCATTACGCAGCCTGAGACAGCACTGCTAACTCCCGCAAAAAATAACGCAGAAGATGCTGGATGACATCTTCGACCGTTTCTGGGCTAAGCTGGAAGCCCGCCAAGCTGCAGCAGCAATTCAGCACACTGAGGTTCACAGTAGGGTGGTGAGTTGTCCCCCTCTGATCCCCCCACACCTTAAATTTACATAAGCCTATTAGTCAGAGAACACCTAGGCCGAAGGCCGAAATGGGCACAGCCCCACGGCATCACCCACGTAGACGGAAGATCGCCCGCAACCGGCGGCGGAATACCACCACGACCTCCCGTCTACCCCATGCAGGGGAGGACTGGGATCCTAGGAGCCCCCACATCCGTGGCAAGAGGATGCTGGCCTACCAACCGGCCTCGGGTGGGAGGGATGCTCAACGGAACAGCCCGAATGCTGCAGCCTCCCTAGCACCCGAAGTGCAAGACTTTCGATTTCCTATTTCGGGTATAGGCTAAACGTAGACAAGCTTCTTGCAGCCGCACCGTCCTTGGAGACCTGACCACAAGCGGCAGCTGTCACGGATGGGATTTGCACTCACTAATGCCAGCCTCACTGTAATTCCCCACATGAATGTTTCTGTCAATGGTCTATTTCTGGTTTGTTTATGTTTTAATTATTTGGTGCTACCTCTGTGCTTCAGGTCTACCTGTACATTAGACTACTACCTAACATATGACACATAATACGATCACACATAATCTTGCACCTATTCCCATAAGAGACCTGCACAAACACCACGACTAATCATATTATGCATAAATCTTTAATTCAGTATATTTAGAGAGGGCTACTATTGAAAAGTCGAATAGGCACAAGCCGATGAGACAGCCAGGCTTATCAGCTAGCTGAATCTTTGTTAAACATGACACCTATTTCACCTGTATATCCACAGTACTGAAGATAGCAATAGCCACGCCTGATTGAGCTTGTATGGATACTTACCTTATTGTACTGATGAAGCTTCACTGAACCATCCTGTTTATTTTATAAAAAAGTGCTAGATATTCTCATACCCCGCATGTTAAGCGAGGAGAAACGCTTGAGGATTGCTCTTGGGGCATCCCGAGCCTGCATGTAACGTTTATTTGCACTGCAAAAAAAATAAAAAATCTTTAAAAACGGGCATTAAATACATAGGAATTTAAGTTTAAAAGTTGGTCATGTGATATGGAAATACTGTGTGTCACAGGAATCATGGGTAATGTAGTTTATCCCGCGATAGACGTTGTGGAAGGGGGCCGGACTCCACAAGGGGCGTGTGTGATATACTAGATACATGCGCGGTCGGCTGTGTGGGATGGACAAGTGCACACGCTGTCATCCTACGTAAAGCTGCTGCCGCCGTGTGTGACACGGATGTAAGCCGCCCGCATACGGGGCATGTGGGGCCGGCTGGGGAAAGGTTGGCGAGTGCCGGAATCCATCTTATGGCTGGCGGCACTTGCTAAAGGAAAAACGGCTCAAGCGAATAGCGAGCCTGAATAGTAAACACACCACAAGGGAGTGAGGAGGGAGGTAGGCGATTTACATATATATAAGCATAACAAACACTATAAAAAACAATACAGAAGAAATGATAATAATATTGTTAACACAGAAAATATAAAGTGTAAACTATAAATAATAAAAGTTATACATGATAAGAGACATTGAATTAAAGGAACACTATAGGGTCAGGAACACACATTTATCCCTCACCCTATAGTGTTAAAACCAACATGTAGCCCCCCTGGGCCCCTCATGCCTCCCTAAATATAGCAAAATCTTACCTGTATTCAAGCCTGAAGCTGTAGCTCTGCATGCTGTTTTCCTCAGAATAGCAAGCTGTCTGCTGACATCATCAGAAGTGGTGGCCTGATTCAATCACAATGCTTCTCCATAGAATTGACTGAGACTGACAAGGAAGCAGATCATGGGCAGAGCCAGTACAATTCAAACACAGCCCTGGCCAATCAGCATCTCCTCATAGAGTTGAATTGAATCAATGAATCTCTCTGAGGAAAGTTCAGTGTCTGCATGCAGAGGGAGGAGACACTGAATGTGTAGGTGCATTTTAGGCAGCCATGGCCCAGGAAGGACCTCTAACAGCCATCTAAGGAGTGGCCAGTGAAGTTATCACTAGGCTATAATGTAAACACTGCATTTTCTCTGAAAAGACAGTGTTTACAGCAAAAAGCCTGACGGTAATGATTCTACTCACCAGAACAAATTCAATAAGCTGTAGTTGTTCTGGTGACTATAGTGTCCCTTTAAGTTTGAATATATACCCAGGAAGTGTGTATAAAGAGTCAAGTTTAATAATTAGGTTTCTACTATCACATCCTTATTTGTTATCTAATTGAGTTTTTTTTTTTATTATTTGAACTGTTTCATTTATCTGGTTTAATTATGAAACATCTGTAATTTGTATGTTTGCTGTTGTAAGCCTAGGGTGTATTAATATACAGTTGAATTCAACCTTTTTATTATTCATGTACAAAGTGCATGAGCGCTTTTTGCTGTAGCTTGTTTTAAACTTGCCTATTTTGATCCTTTGAAGGATTAGTGTTATTGGTGACCCTGGATAGGAGCCCTGAAAGCACCTAGATCTGATAGTAGCACCATTTCATTGTTAGCACTGCTGCTCCTGAATTTCTGTATTATTATCTGTATATTATTTCTTTATATATTACAATGTGTAACATTAAAATTGCATATTTTTCAATAACCCTTGCTACCAACCCACACAATTATTCAATTATAAATAATGTAATAATGCAGACACCTAAAGCACTCCAGATTTATGTGTGAAGAGTGAACTCTTTTTTCCATAGTACAAAATGTGTAGATTTAAATATAAATTGGCACTTTTATAAATTAGCCTTGGCACACTCTCTGGCTGTCAAACAGACAATTAGTTACTTCCTAGTTGTTTAGCTCAGTCGAGCTAAACTCAAGAGGCAGACAATTGCCTAGAGCACCTGCCTTGCAAAGACTTCTCATTGAGCTGCATTGGAAAAAGTATGTGATTGGACAGCCACTAGGGACGTGCATAGACAACAATTTTGGTTTGGTTCGGTTTGGAAATTCGGGTAAGTAAAAAAAAAATTTCCAACCCTCTCGTTTTGCCACTTTTCAGAAATCCGAAGCACTTAGGCACTTCCGAAATTCAGCACTTCAGCAATTTGGTTCAGCACTTCCGAAATTCAGACTTCGGCACTTCCGAAATTCCGCACTTCGGACATTCAGAAGCATCCGAATATCCGAATTGCCCGAAATTTGTCCAAATTTACATTCGGAACAAAACGAATTGCACATGTCTAACAGTCACAGAAAGTCTGGGCTGAGGAATAAGGTGAGTGCTTGCAATGGATGCAGACTGCAAGCAGTTTTCAGATATACCCCCATGAAAAAAAAATGTATAAGTAAATTCATGCATGTTTAATTGGGAGTATGTCTACTAAACAGTGATATTTAAAAAAATATGTATTTTGGCAGTGGAGTTTCCCTTTAACAGGTTTATTACAATGTACTGTGCCTTTAATGCTAGATTTTTAGGTTAGGTGTGTATTGTAGTGCTTTGTTTTTAATCCCTTCAGGATGGGGTCAATAGTACACGTTCTGATGGAAACAAAATGTAAACAAAAACTGGAATTTTCACTATATGTCTGTTCAATCGTAATTCACCTCTTTCATATTAAGTGCACCCATACTTATTATATATCATTTTGTTCAGGAGAAACAGGGCTTTAATTTCTAATGAACTATTCATATATGAAACATCATTTATTATGAATAAAATAAAAAAAAACGGAGAAATTAAGATTTTTAAAAATATTTTTTTCTGCCTGACATTTTAGCTGTAAATGTCATAATACTGTTAGCTTTTACTGCAAAGTCTCACGAGTACAACAGTAGTACCCCCATTAACAGATTTTACGGTGTTTTGGAAAGTTACAGGGACAAATAAAGCACATTCCATTTTTCATTTTTCTCACATTAAAATTTGCCAGATTAGTAATGTTACCTTTGAAACCGTGTGGTAGTCCAGAAATGAGAATTACCCCCATGACTGCATACCATTTGCAAAAGTACACAACCCAAGGTATTGGAAGTGGGGTATGTCCAGTTTTTTTAGTAGTCACAAACACTGGCCAAAGTTAGCGTTCATATTTATTTTTGTTTAGAAAAAGGGAAAAACAAATATTTGGACAGTGTTTGTGACTAAGTGGATACTAAGAATGACTGGACATACCCCACTCTACTTTTGCAAATGGTATGCCATCATGGTGGTAATTCTCATTCCTGGGCTACCATACGGTCTCATTACCAAGTGTCAGGGGTCTCTCCTCCTCCTACCTGTCGGCGAGCGGCGTCTCCTCTCCGCCGCTCGCATCCTCCACGCCTCCCAGCGGCAGCATGTATAACGCTGCACGCTGGAAGGTTGTTAACTTATGCAAACGCCGAGGTCACGTGAGTGACCCGGCGTTAAAGCAACAGTACCACAATCACAGTGGGAGGCGTAGATATCTCCCACGTGTGATTGTTAATTCTGATTGGAAGTTATCCAATCAGAATTAAACCTAGGGTATTTATACTTGCCTTTCCTGTCTCTCAGTGCCCTGTTGTGGTCTTGTGATACCTGTAGTGCAGTTTTTTCGTGTTGCTCTCTGGTTACCGATTGTTTTGCTCATTATTCCGATTATCCTGTCTTCTCCTCTCCTTTGACCTCGGCTTGTTTCTCGTTCTCCCATTTTCTGGCTCCCTTTACTTGGCTTGTCTCCTGACCATTCTTAGTGTGCTTAGTCCGGCCACTCTAAGGACCGGTATAGCACCCTTCCTCTCTGTGACCTGTTAGCGTGTTTGGTTCCAGAATCGTGACATTACAACAGGGCCATAGTGGAACCTGCTGACATTCCACAGCTCCTAGTTAATCAGGAGGATAGAATGGATGGTTTAGACCATCGTATGGATCAGTTTGCCCAGGCTTCACAAACCATACTGGCTTGTACTGCCCACTTGCAACCTGCCATTCAAGAAGTTGTTGCTGCTGGGCCAAAACCCAGTCCTGATCCAGTACCCGCTCCTGCTCACGTGGTTCACATGACGCCACCTCAGCGCTATAGCGGTGATCCAGCATCGTGCCGTGGTTTCCTCAACCAAATTGATATTCATTTGGTGATGAATCCGCATTCCTACCCCCAGGGCTGCCATCAGAAATTTGGGGGCCCCTGACAAAGCACAAAGTCTGGGTCCCCCCCCCCCCCGCCCGCTCCCTCCCGGGCCCGCCCACGCCCTACCTAGTCCGCTGACAATGATGCAGGACTGAATGTGGTGTGTGTATAGTGGAAGTGAATTAGAATGTGTGTAATGGATGTAGTGTTTGTGTGTATTAGATACTGTTTGTGTAGCGGATGCAGTGTGTATAGTGAACGCAGAGTGTGTTTGAGTAGTGGATGTAGTGTGTGTACAGTGATGTAGTGTGTGTTTGTGTAGTGGATGTAGTGTTTGTATGTACTAGATGAAATGTGTTTAGTGGATGCAGTGTCTGTAGTGTGTGTATTAGACGCAGTGTCTGTGTATAGTGAATGCAGAGTGTTTCAATTTGTGGTGGAGGTAGTGTGTGTACTGTGAATACAGGATGTTTGTGTAGTGGATGCTGTGTGTACAGTTAATGCAGAGTGTGTGTCAGTATAGTGAATCCAGAGTGTGTGCATAGTTTAGTGAATGCAGAGTGTGTGTTAGTGTGTAATGAATGCAGAGTGTGTGTTAATGTGTAGTGAATGCAGAGTGTGTCAGTGTAATGAATGTAGTGTGTGTGTTAGTGCAGTGAATGCAGAGTGTGTGTAAATGTGTAGTGAATTCAGAGTGTGTGTTAATGTGTAGTGAATGCAGAGAGTGTGTTAGTGTGTAGCGGATGCAGAGTGTGTGTTAGTGTAGTGAATGCAGAGTGTTAATGTGTAGTGAATGCAGAGAGTATTTGAGTAGTGGATGTAGTGTTTGAATGTACTAGATGAAATGTGTTTAGCGGATGCAGTGTCTGTAGTGGATGTAGTCTGTGGATTAGACGCAGTGTCTGTGTATAGTGAATGCAGAGTGTTTCAATTTGTGGTGGATGTAGTGTGTGTACTGTGAATACAGGATGTTTGTGTAGTGGATGCTGTGTGTACAGTTAATGCAGAGTGTATGTTAGTGTAGTGAATGCAGAGTGTGTGTGTCAGTATAGTGAATCCAGAGTGTGTGCATAGTTTAGTGAATGCAGAGTGTGTGTTAGTGTGTAATAAATGCAGAGTGTGTGTTAGGGTGTAGTGAATGCAGAGTGTGTTAGTGTAATGAATGTAGTGTGTGTGTGTAAATTTGAAGCGAATGCAGGGTGTGTGTTAATGTGTAGTGAATGCAGGGTGTGTGTTAATGTGTAGTGAATGCAGAGAGTGTGTTAGTGTAGTGAATGCAGAGTGTGTTAATGTGTAGTGAATGCAGAGAGTGTGTTAGTGTGTAGCGGATGCAGAGTGTGTGTTAGTGTAGTGAATTCAGAGTGTTAATGTGTAGTGAATGCAGAGAGTGTGTTAGTGTGTAGCGGATGCAGAGTGTGTGTTAGTGTAGTGAATGCAGAGTGTGTTAATGTGTAGCGAATGTCAGTATAGTGGATGCAGTGAGTGTGTTAGTGTGTAGTGTAGTGTATGCAGAGTGCATGTTGTGTGTTAATGTGTAGTGTAGTGTATGCAGAGTGCATGTTGTGTGTTAATGTGTAGCGAATGTCAGTATAGTGAATGCAGTGTGTGTATTGTATTAGTGTATTTGTGTATGCAGTGTGTGTGTTAGTGTATGCAGAGTGTGTTGTGTTAGTATATGGAGAGTGTGTGTTGTGTCAGTGTATGCAGTGTGTGTTGTGTTAGTGTATGCAGTGTGTGTTGTGTCAGTGTATGGAGTGTGTGTTGTTAGTGTATGCAGTGTGTGTTGTGTTGGTGTATGCAGTGTGTGTTGTGTTGGAGTATGCAGTGTGTGTTGTGTTGGTGTATGTAGTGTGTGTGTTGTGTCAGTGTATGTAGTGTGTGTGTGTAAATGTGCAATCTGGGGGGGGAGAGGGAGAGGGAAGAAGGGGCATTTTCACATAAAAAAAAAAAATACATATTAATTTAATTAAATGTTATTCCCCCCTCCCTGCTTACCTTTGTCCAGGGAGGGGGAAGATTCCATCCCTGGTGGTCCGGTGGGCCCCCCCCCCGCTCCCTGTTACCGCAGAGGGGGCCCAGGCAGCACACAGCCTCTTCTCTTCTCTCCTCTGTTCTAATAACTCTCGCAAGACCCGCGGAGCGTTGCCATGGCAACCGGGTCTCGCGAGAGTTATTAGCAGAGAGGAGAAGCAGTGTGCTGCCTGGGCCCCCTCTGCGGTAACAGGGAGCCGGGGGCCCGCGGCTGCACACATAGATCGCAATATTCGCTATCTATGTGTGCAGAGAGGGAAAGTGGGGCCCAGGACTGCCAGAGCAGTCCGGGCCCCCCAGGGCCCGTCATGGTTGTCACCCCCTGATGGCGGCCCTGCCTACCCCACTGACAGAACCAGAATTGCTTTTCTGATCAACCATTTGTCCGGGAAAGCTCTAGCATGGGCCAACCCCATGTGGGAGAATACGTCCCCAATGTCCTTTGCAGACTTTCTAACAGCTTTTAAACGTACATTTGATCAGCCTGGCCGGGTTGCTTCTGCTGGCAAAGCTCTGCTTAGGATCCGACAGGGCAATAGATCAGTAGATTATACCATTGAATTCCGCACTCTAGCAGCTGAAGTGCTTTGGAATAACGACGCTCTCGTAACAGCTTTTCAGGAGGGTTTGGCCGCTTACATATTAGACGAAATAGCATCCAGGGAATTGCCTGTTCTTCTGGATGATGTAATAGATTATATCATTCTAATTGACAACCGTATAAGAGAGAGGCGTAGTCAAAGAAGGATGAATACACAGGGGTTACCTGCTTTACCCAGTACTGCACTTCTAGCATTACCTCCCCCTAATCAACCACCTCCCGAACCCATGCAATTAGGTGCTGTAGGCTTATCTGAAGCTGAAAGAACGTACCGCAGAAGGGAGGGCTTGTGCCTTTATTGTGGAAAGAGGGGGCATCTCCGAAGAAACTGTCCTAGTTTGCAGGGAAACTTCAGCACCTAAGGCCTAGAGAGGGGTCGGCCTCGGGTGTTGTGGTTTTTTCCCCTCATGTGTCCATCTCCAGACCATTCATTACGGTTACTCTTTTGGTCAATCAAACCACTGTAACAACTAAAGCCTTGATCGATTCAGGTGCTGCAGACAACTTTATCGATGAGAACTTTGCTAAAACCGCAGCCTTGAATCTGATCCAAAAGGCCACACCCTTGGCCGTTGAGGCCATAGATGGTAGACCACTTGAGAAACCTCTGGTGACCCATGAGACCCAAGAAATGGTTATGGCCGTGGGTGCCTTACACAAAGAAAGGATAACCTTCCAAATAATTGACTCCCCTACAGCTTCCATCATACTGGTCTTCCCCTGGTTAGTTAAGCATAACCCGGTACTTGATTGGGGTTGTTTAGATATACTCTCCTGGGGGGAATCCTGTCAACAAGACTGTATGGCCCGTTTACGTTCCGTTTGTTTACTTAATGTGCCTACAGCTAAACCACTTTCTGTTTCTGTCCCTCCTGTGTATGCAGACCTTGCATTGGTCTTTGAAAAAAGGGAAGCTGATAAACTACCCCCACACTGGGATTATGATTGTGCCATAAACCTGTTACCTGGAACGATGCCTCCTAGGGGCAAGGTCTACCCGCTTTCTGAGAAAGAAAACCAGGTCATGGAGGAGTACATACAGGAATCCTTACGTAAAGGCTTTATCAGAAGGTCCTCCTCTCCGACTGGTGCTGGTTTCTTTTTTGTTGCCAAGAAAGAGGGCGATTTGAGGCCATGTATAGACTATAGGGGCCTGAATAATATAACAGTTAAAAATGCTTATCCTATCCCTCTCATTGCTGAGTTGTTTGACCGTGTCAAAGGTTCTAGATATTTTACCAAACTAGACCTCAGGGGGGCTTATAACTTGGTTCGTATAAAAGAAAATGATGAATGGAAGACAGCGTTCAATACACGCAGTGGGCATTACGAGTATCTAGTTATGCCTTTTGGACTGTGTAATGCTCCTGCTGTCTTTCAGGACCTCATAAATGATGTCCTTAGAGATTTACTACATGTCTGTGCCGTGGTCTATCTCGATGATATACTTGTATATTCTCCTGATTTGGAGTCTCATCATGCCCATGTGAGGAAGGTACTTAAGAGATTGCTACAAAACGGTCTTTATTGTAAATTGGAGAAATGTTTATTTGATCAAAAATCAGTACAATTCCTAGGGTACATCATTTCTGAACAGGGGTTCAGCATGGATCCTTCAAAATTAGAAGCCATGTTGTCTTGGCCTCTTCCTCAAGGCCTTAAGGCAATACAGCGATTTATAGGCTTTGCCAATTATGATCGCAGGTTTATTAAAAACTTTTCATCAGTCATTTCTCCTATCACTAAACTGACTAAAAAGGGTTTGCACCCCAGGGTTTTGACTCCTGAAGCCATGAAAGCCTTTGAGACTCTCAAAAATGCATTTGCCACTGCCCCTGTGCTACACCATCCCGATCCTTCCCTTCCCTTGCCTTTGTAATGGAAGTAGACGCTTCAGAATCAGGTGTAGGATTCTATAACGAACCCCTCCATCCCTGCAGGCTTGTCATGTTTGTGCACAGTGTAAGTCCCCTACTGTTAAACCCCCGGGACTCCTAATGCCTCTATCTGTACCCAAGAAACCATGGACCCACTTATCCATGGACTTTATTGTGGATCTTCCTTCATACGATGGAATAACAGTAATTTTGACTGTGACTGATAGGTTCTCTAAGATGGCACACTTTATTCCACTTAAAAAACTACCTTCTGCGGTTCAGTTGGCTCAGGTATTTACCAAAGAGGTTTTCCGCTTGCATGGTATACCACAGGATATCGTATCCGACAGGGGTCCTCAATTTGTCTCTCGGTTTTTGAGGGGCTTTTGTGCTGAGATGGGGATTTCCTTGTCATTTACTTCCTCCTATCATCCACAATCTAATGGAGCTGCCGAACGGGCGAATCAATCTGTGGAGTTATATTTACGCTGCTTCACGAACGCACACCAGGACAACTGGTCTCACCTCCTTCCCTGGGCTGAATTCGCCAGGAACACTGTGACTCATTCGTCCACTGGCTTAATTCCTTTTTTGGTTGCTTATGGGTTCCAACCCTCTGTCCTTCCCGGCGTATTCTCCGACAAGGGAATACCCGCTTTGGACGAGCACCTCACCTCCTTACGGAAGATGTGGGATCAGGTCCATGCTACTCTTTCTCGTATGGCTGTTACTCAGAAGAGATTTGCTGATCATCGTAGAGGTGCTGCTCCTTCTTATGTCCCGGGTGATAGGGTTTGGTTGTCCTCTAAGAATCTCAGGGTCCCCTCGATGAAATTCGCGCCCAGGTTCCTTGGCCCCTACAAGGTATTGCATAGGGTCAATCCTGTGTCCTACTCCCTGGCCTTGCCTCCTTCCATGCGTATACCTAACAATTTTCACACCTCCCTTTTGAAGCCCCTGCTCTGTAATCGATTCTCTGGTCCTCTCAGGCGTCCGGATTCCCTCCGCGCTGTCTCTAGTGATGTGTACGAAGTGGCTGCTCTGCTTGATTCTCGTTTTTCTCGGGGTCGCTTGCAGTATCTGGTTGATTGGAAGGGATACGGCCCTGAGGAGCGGTCCTGGGTTTCTGCCTTTGACTTGAACGCGCCCTCTTTGATCCGCTCCTTTCATGCGCGGTTTCCTTTGAAGCCTTTGGCTTCCCGCCCGTTGGGCGGTCCTCGAGGGGGGGGTTATGTCAGGGGTCCGCGGGCGGCAAAGAGGGGAGGCTGCACGCAACTTGCAGCACTCACCCTCAGTCCATCGCCGCCCGCGGTCTCTCCTCCGCCTACCTGTCGGCGAGCGGTGTCTCCTCTCCGCCGCTCGCATCCTCCACGCCTCCCAGCGGCAGCATGTATAACACTGCACGCTGGAAGGTCGTTAACTTATGCAAACGCCGAGGTCACGTGAGTGACCCGGCGTTAAAACAACAGTACCACAATCACAGTGGGAGGCGTAGATATCTCCCACGTGTGATTGTTAATTCTGATTGGAAGTTATCCAATCAGAATTAAACCTAGGGTATTTATACTTGCCTTTCCTGTCTCTCAGTGCCCTGTTGTGGTCTTGTGATACCTGTAGTGCAGTTTTCTTGTGTTGCTCTCTGGTTACCGATTGTTTTGCTTGTTATTCCGATTATCCTGTCTTCTCCTCTCCTTTGACCTCGGCTTGTTTCTCGTTCTCCCGTTTTCTGGCTCCCTTTACTTGGCGTGCTTTACTTAGTGTGCTTAGCCCGGCCACTCTAAGGACCGGTACAGCACCCTTCCTCTCTGTGACCTGTTAGCGTGTTTGGTTCCAGAATCGTGACACCAAGCTGGCAAATTTCAATGTGAAAAAAAATGAAATGCAAGCCTTATATTTGACTCTCTAACTTTCCAAACCACCATAAAACCTGTACATGGGGGTACAGTTATACTTGGGAGACTTCACTGAACACAAACATATCGTCAGTAAAAGTGCTGTTCGTGTGTGAAAAATGCAAAAAAATTCACTTTTACTGAAAATATCAGCGTTGTAATACAATTTATCATTTTGGAACATTAATATTTGTGTTCAGCGAAGTCTCCCTAGTAAAGCAGTACCCCACATGTACAGGTATTATGGTGCCTTGGAAAGTTACAGGGTTAAATATAGTGCTTGAGAATTAAATTATATATATATATATATATATATATATATATATATATATATATATATATATATGTATTTAAATTCTATGTGTATACTTATGTAATCATTTATGTAATTATATATTTTTATCTACATATATTTGCGGTTATTTGCAATATATATATATATATGTAGTCTTGATGCTCCCTAGTACTAGGCTGAATATAGCACACAGCATCTCATCATTATTTGGGGTATAGGGATGTGTATCCTACCACTATTGGACGGTGTCCAAGTAATAATTTAGTACTGCTTTTTACAAAATTTTATTCTTTATTCAATATAAAGAGAATTTTTTAGCTATTATAAAAACAATTTTTTGTTACTTGCATATGGATTGGGGCAGAGCAGGATTAGGGGTGAAGGAAATAGTCCCACACTCACATATTGAGACTGGACCTATTGCATATGGGTTAATCGGTTATGCTTATTATTTTTACTAGGCACTGTTATAGTTCCTTACCTAATAGATTTACTTTACATTGTATATAATAGCACTTCTTTGCATTCTCCACTAGTTGCACATTTGTTATATGTTTAGCGTTTTTTTATTATTTCACTTTAGCATACAGGCAGAGCACCATATAATAAGATACATACTCCTGCCTCAGTAGCAGGCAATTGTATCTTCCCTAGATATACATTGTTATAATTATGTTTACACCACACACTACAGGCAGATATATAGCCTTTCACCAGCAAGAACACACAGACTCTAAGAGATCGCTGATCATGTCATTCACAGATCGCTACACAGTATAGTTTTCACGTGATATTTGAGGCTATGACCCTACCACTCACTCAAGATATGATATACACATTATCGGTTTGTATATATGCCACAAATATGTTTTGTCCAGTATCTCTTAAATACTAATGATTATCTGCTACTGCTCGTTTAACGAATTCCCTTGTTTCCCCTCCCCTCCCGACTGTCCACGGTCCGGTTGCCACAGCAACACATATACACACTGAAGGGCTTGGGAGGTTTGACTCATGCCGCAGTCCGTAAGTGAAGGGTTTGACTAAAGTGACGTTGGCGTCCCTGGTTGCCCGGCAACGACATACGGCAAATCAGATACCTCGGATCCGATCATGTGGGTCAGGTACCCGGAAGTGAAGTGTGTTGATGCGGAGGCAGCTGTGATCCGTCCGATGGAGGGGGAACACCTGAATATGTAAGTACACTAATTTAGATTCTCCCTGTATAAGCTTGCTTGTTTCATTGTTTAAGTTGTCCTGATGAAAGCTCCATGAGGAGCTGAAACGTTGACGTCCTGAACTGAATAAAAGAAAACTTGTATTACTGAGAATTCCCGGAGTGCCGGTATTTTTTGGATATTTATATATATATATATATATATATATATATATATATATGTAGTCTTGATGCTCCCGTGCTCCCAAAAGAGTCTGTTTAGCCAAGACTCACTCCACGCACCAGACCACAGGAGAGTAACCTTTTACTAGGATTGCATATATGGAGGATTTTTTGTCAAGAGCAGGAGCACTTGTGGAACATGCTGAGGTTTTGCAATTTACTGAAGCAGAAGCAGCAGCCATACTTTGGCCACAATCCGACTCAGATCTACCTGTCTCGTCTGAACCACGGGACATTGTGAGAGGACTACAAAAATTAAAACAAAGACAAATAGACCTTGAGTTACACGCCACTTACTTATCAGACTACTACCGCATGAAGAAAATTCCTAGGGGATTTCGTATTAAGAATGTTCCAACCATTGGAAGGAACAATCCGGAGGTCTGTCGCAAGTGGATAGGCATACTGAACAAATGCTCATTGGATCTGATGATCTGATGTTGGTCGTCATCGAGGAGGTAGGTCGTGAACTTAAAATTACAAAGTTTAAAATTTCTGACTACGAAGTATCACACTCTACCACAATAGCTGCACCCAATTGTGACTTATTGATACAAAAACTAACTGAAGATTTGAAACAATATAAGAACGACCTCGTTAGATTTAAGAGAGAGAAACTGGCCAAAGTCCAGGCTGACTATTCCGAGCACAGAGTATACCGATGGTTATCCGGTGAGAATACCAGACCCACATATAGAACATTAAAGCCCCGAATCAGAAAGCCTATTGCCCCCACAGTATATATATATATATATATATAAAGAAACCAAGAGGGCTGCACTCACCTAAACATGCATACATTATAGGGTGCTGCTGGGGCCAAAATATACAGAATCCAGCGCACTCGCTTATTAACTAAACAGTGATTTCAAATCTTAGAGATTGTAATAGTTTTATTTAAAAACACCTCACCTAGGAAAATGATGGGGGTTTAGTTACATTATATGATCATACATTGCATAAGCCTGCCAACTACGTCAAAGTACCCCATATTCGGCAAGTCCTATCCTAATAGCAGCCTAATGCTTGCTCTTATGAGATTAATCCACTTACTTGGGAAATACTTCCTTACTGGGACTCTCTGCAAGTAAAGGCTAAATAGGTTCCTGGAATGAGGCACCTGTAACAGGGAGGGGTGCAAAACCAAGGAGTTGGCCTGGGACTCCCAAATATATAAAAGAAACCAAGAGGGCTGCACTCACCTAAACATGCATACATTATAGGGTGCTGCTGGGGCCAAAGTACCAGTAAGGAAGTAAGTGGATTAATCTCATAAGAGCAAGCACTAGGCTGCTATTAAGATAGGACCTGCCGAATATGGGGTACTTTGACGTAGTTGGCAGGCTTATGCAATGTATGATCATATAATGTAACTACCGTATATACTCGAGTATCAGCCGACCCGAATATAAGCCGAGGCCCCTAATTTTACCCCAAAAAACTGGGAAAACTTATTGACTCGAGTATAAGACTAGGGTGGGAAATGCAGCAGCTACTGGTAAATTTCTAAATAAAATTAGATCCTAAAAAAAATATATTAATTGAATATTTATTTACAGTGTGTGTATAATGAATGCAGCGTGTGCGTATGAGTGCAGCGTGTGTGTATGAATGCAGTGTGTGTATGAGTGCATTCCGTTCAGCACCTCGGTCAGCTCCCAGTCGCGAGACTTACAGTGGGAGCTGACAGAAGAACTGACCGGACGGCGCGGAGGAGGAGAGAGCTGACAGGAGCTGCAGGAGAGGTAAGTTACAGCTCTGACAGCCCCCACAGCCCCTGTCTGTATTATGGCAATACAAATTGCCATAATACAGACTATTGAGTAAACTCGGCTTATACTCGAGTACATACGATAAACCCCCATCATTTTCGCCTAGGAGAGGTGTTTTTAAATAAAACTATTACAATCTCTAAGATTTGAAATCACTGTTTAGTTAATAAGAGAGTACGCTGGATTCTGTATTTTATATATATACATATATAATGTCATTCAATGTGTATTTTGTTACATATATACATATATATATTAATAACAAAATACAGTTAAAATGAAATTACATATATGTATATATAATTTATTGGAATTTAAAAAAATATATTTTATTTATTTATTTATTATTGTAATTATACGTGTGTATATATATATATATATATATATATATATATATATATATATATATATCTTATATATATATAACTTCATTTTAAGTGTAATAGTTTAATACTAATATATGTAATTATATTAACATAAACATACACTATGTATCATGTTATGTATCATGTTATATATATATATATATATATATATATGAATAGGTAATGAAGGGAGCACACTAGGTCTTGAAAATCGTGCAAAAGTATTTATTGCATTCAAAAAGAATACAACGCTGTGGTACAGAAAATCAACGTTTCGACCCTGCTGGGTCTTTATCAAGATCACAGTGCAAATTGAAAATTACTGACAATTTATACATAAACGTGTTAAGCTTACCATTAGGATGATCGGACAGCCTGTGGACTGAAATCCCGGAAGTGGAGACCACCACGTGATAGCGTGCGTGTGACGTATTACGTATTGCGTGAATAGCGTAGTTGCTAAGTAACTACGTGAGAGGGGTGAAAAACATATTATATGTTACGTAGATAGCGTAGTCACTAGGTAACTACGTCCGAGAGATAAAAACAAATGCCCGAAAAGGGCAAATTGAAAACACAGAGGCTACATCAGCCTACCAGCTTGTATACATAAAGCCATTAAGCCCATATCATATAGGTCCACATGTGTGCATCTAGGGTGTGAGAGAATTGGGTGCCGTGAATAAGTGGCAAAAACTCAAAGTGCAAAACTTACAGTGTGCGGACGGTGTACCTATACTCATACATGAGGTTAAGGATAGGGCTGGATCATATATCAAAGATAAGTTGCTAAGTCGTATTATAGTATCTACCAATGCAAGATATATGAACATTCTAATCTATATCCCACAAGAGGAGTATGGATTGGTCCTAATTACTGTACCAAGCTGTAGGCATTGAGTTGGAGGCATGATATCTAGATAGACATTAGTCTTACCATATATATAAAGGAATATTTAGTTCTATCCCCCTATAGATCTATTCTGTGACGATCTAAATCCGCCCCTTAAATTAGGGGCTCTTTTGCCAATTCACATTTCAGTCTATTCATATGTATAACCGATGAGGATCGAATTATAATATTTAATATGCTTATAGCAGAATAGATTGTGTGGGGTATTTTCTTTATAAACTAGTCAGTAGTTCTATCCTGTAGAGAGTGGGAATTACAGCTTATTTATCAAGTATAATAGGCAATGTGCTATGGGGCTGCAACAATGGATTTTTAACGTACTGGATGATGCGTTGTATAAACATACTTAAATATATAACTATGGAAATCCTATTTTAAAGAAACATGGATAATACAAGATGTTCATTAAGTCCATTCGGAGTTACTGTGTTGAGATGATGGATCCAGTAGGCCTCACGTTGTAGAAGTAGCTTGGATCTGTCACCTCCTCTCGGTTGTGCCGGGACATGGTCAATTGCAATGAACCTTAGTAAAGGTAAATGATGGTTGTTGGCCAAGAAATGTTTCGCAACGGGTTTTTCAGTCCGTTGATCTCTGAACGCCGTCATTATTCCAGACCGGTGTCCCCTAATCCGGTCTCTCAAAGTCATATCGGTTTTGCCGACGTACGAGAGTCCACAGGGGCACGTGATCATGTATATGACATGTGTGGTCATACACGTAATGTAGTGTTTAATTGCCATTCTTTTGCCACTGTGGGGATGAGCGAATGTTGATCCTGTAAGCATATGGCTGCAGGTAACACATCCGCTACATTTAAAGCAGCCTTTTTTTTGGATAAGAGGTGGTTTAGCATAGCAGTGCCGAGGGTCGTTCCGAACCAATAGGTCCCTCAGATTCCGGCCCCGTCTGTAGCTGATCATAGGACTCTGCTTAAATTTTTTAGGGAGGTTTGGATCCGCTTGGAATATATTCCAGTTTTTATATATGGATTTTTTAAGTGACAGAGTTGCCGTGTTGTATGTCAGAGGAAGGAAAAGTTTAGCCTTTGTATTGGACTTAGTAGTTTTGACTTGTTCAAATTTACTCCGAGCTTTATCCTGTGCGATGTCTAGTGTCCTGGGATGAAATCCCCTTGCTAGGAAGCGGTCGCGGACTTCCTGTAGTTGCTCTTTGCATTTACTTAAGTTACTGTTAAATCTTAGCACCCTTAGAAACTGTGATATAGGTAAGGAGTCCTTGATATGTTGAGGATGGAAGCTGGTAGCCGATAATAGAGTATTACGGTCGGTCACCTTCCTGTATAGGGTGAACCCCAGCCGACTCTCTTCCTTGAAAATAGAAACATCTAAGAATTCAATGTTGGTATTATGCCAACTCAGTGTCAACGTTACTGGTATTGGTAAACTGTTGATATTTTCCACCATCTCCTCAAGTGTGGTGGTGGTCCCCTTCCAAATTATAAAGATATCGTCCACATATCTCAAGTATTTAATTATCTGGTGTTGATATTTAGGGAGAATATGCGTGTTTTCGAACCAGTACATAAATCCATTGGCATATGCTGGTGCCATGGCCGCCCCCATGGCAGTACCGGAGGTCTGCAGATAGAAGTGCTCCTCAAATTTAAAGTAGTTGCAAGTTAGAGCAATATCAAGCCATTCCATTAGATATGGAATCGGAGGACCTTGGTATGCTTCGTCTTTTTGTAAGATTTCACTGATGGCTTCCATACCTTCCTTCTTTGGTATTATGGTATAAAGACTCTTCACGTCCATAGTAGCTAAAATTATTTCTGTATTCGTTAGCTTTATATTTTCTATCTGACTGATGAAGTGCTGGGTGTCAAGTAAACACGTCGGTAATTTCCTTATGCTGCTGTTAATATAGAAGTCGATAAATTGAGCAATAGGCTCTATTAACCCTTCTTTTGCCGACACAATCGGCCGTCCCGGTGGGTGGTCGGCATCCTTATGTATTTTTGGTAAGGTGTACATCACCGGATGTTTAGGATGTTTCACGTATAGAAACTCAGCAGTGTGTTCATCCAGGTAGCGATGTGCCAATCCTTCCTCAATCAGTAGTATAATCCTCTTCTGGAATTTCGAAACTGGATCAAATGTAAGTTCTTGATATGTTGACTCCTCTTGTAGTTGTTGTAGAATTTCGTTTCTGTAGTCCTCATAAGCTTGAATTACCACGGCACCGCCCTTGTCCGCAGGTCTAATTATTATTTTGGGATCCTGCATTAGGTCTTTAAGTGCTGTATGTTCTTCTGGTGACAGGTTATCCCGATGGACAGATGGTATGGTGCATGGCATTGTAGTTTCATGACGTATCGTTTGCATGAAGGTTTTAATTGAAAGATTAGGTGTATATATGTCTTTCTTGTTTCGTGTAGGGAACCCGTGTGCTTTGGTTGTAGGCTTCTCTTTCATAATCTCATTGCTATAGAGAGTTCTTTGAAGTTTATACAAATCAATTGCCGTCTCGAATGGTTTCGGATGAGTAACTGGTATAAATGTGAGTCCTTTCTGTAAAACCGAGAGGTGGTTATGGTCCAATATTTTCTGCGATAGATTAAATATCGGTATTACCTCCGTTGTCTGGGAGGTTTTCCCGTGTTGCCTGTATTTCTTGTGACCCTTTTGTCCACGTCTGGGGTGTCTCTTGCGTCTCTTCCTTCCCGTCTGTTGGTATTGTATACCCGTGGTGGATCGTTTGAGTGTTCTCCCGTCTTTAAAAAAGTAACCTGTTTCACAGATTGTTGATCGGTACGAGTGTCACCATCAGAGGCAGATTCCCCTGAGCTGACATCTACCGTTTGTAATGAAGGCTTTCTTATGCGTGTGCGGAATCTTGGAGGCGGATTGCGCATATTTGAGTCTGATCCGCTGAGCCAGCGATAGACCTGGTGGAACTTATAATCATGATTTACCTTTTCTAGTTTTACCTTCTTAAAGCGGATCAACTCATCCTGGTATCTCTGTATATCGTCCTGGAGTTTTAGTACAAAATCTGTGGACGGTATGGATTGTAAGGCGCTTACATGAGTAAGTTCAAAATCCTGTATCGATTTTTTGACTTGCACAAGTTCTGTACCGACTTCTTCAATAACAATCACTAGCCAATCTAAGGAACATTTATTAGAGATGTTCATCCACTTTTTGCAGAATTCAGGGTTTTGTCTCCCTATAGTGGGAGCATTTTTGATGCGAAAGCCCCTAGGGATCCGTTTGGATCTGTAATAGTCCGACAGGAATACACCATGCAGGTCAAGATCCACTTCTCGTTTTTTAAGTCTAGATAGGTCGTTGTAGAGATCTTTAGCTGTATGTCTGTGTGGTAAATCCTGTGAGCTGCGTGGCCATAGTACAGATTGAGCCTTTTCATCTGTAATGGATAATGTTTCCGCTACCTCTGTTAAAGCCCCAGCTCTTTGTAGAAAATCCTCCATGTTGAAACGATCTTGGTGGCTATGTCCAAATCACCATTTAGATAATACGTCCAATTTAAATCGTGGGGGTGCTCAGGCAAGTGCTCCGCCAGCACTTCAATATATAGACAAAATACCAAAGCCAGGCACTCCTCCGTACTTTTAGTTCTCCAAGTATTATGGGCCCAGGTGTATATATATATGATGTATTCTCTGAAAAGGCAGTGTTTGCATGAAAATGCCTGAAGGGATCTATTATACTCCCCAGAACAACTACATTAAGCTGTAGTGTCCCTTTAACTAAGGTTATTGTACTGTAAGTATTATATACTCTGTGTTTTATAATATTAGAAACATAGAATGTGACGGCAGATAAGAACCATTTGGCCCATCTAGTCTGCCCAATTTTCTAAATACTTTTATTAGTCCCTGGCCTTATCTTTATATATAGGATAGCCTTATGCCTATCCCACGCATGCTTAAACTCCTTTACTGTGTTAACCTCTACCACTTCATCTGGAAGGCTATTCCATGCATCCACTACCCTCTCAGTAAAGTAATACTTCCTGATATTATTTTGAAACCTTTGCCCCTTTAATTTAAAATCTTAAATATTGTTATATGTGCAGGTTAGTTACATATTGTGCTGACAAGTCACCCCTGAAGTTTTGACATACTATATATTATATCTTTTAATTCTACAAAAAACATCTAAATAATACATTAAAATGAGTCAGGTAATGCCTGTTGTCTCTCCTTAATACCCCTGCCTTTTTACACCTGAGAATCCCTCTATAAAGTCAAGCACATGCAGGCAAAACGTTAATGCACAAATAATAACTACATTGTAACGTCCCTGTACGTGAAATCATTGTGGCTCGGCTCTATCACCATGGCAACTTCAATGCCTTTTAAAGGACCACTATAGTGCCAGGAAAACATACTCGTTTTCCTTGCACTATAGTGCCCTGAGGGTGCCCCCACCCCCAGGGCCCCCCTCCCGCCGTGCTCTAGGGGGAGGAAGGGGTTAGACTTACCTCTTTCTCCAGCGCCGGGCGGGGAGCTCTCCTCCTCTCCGCCTCCTCTCCTCCTCCTCGGCTGAATGTGCATGCACATTCAGCCAGTCCATAGGAAAGCATTATCAATGCTTTTCTCTGGACGCTGGCGTCTTCTCACTTTGATTTTTACAGTGAGAAGCATGCAAGTGGCTGGATTAACCTT
This sequence comes from Pelobates fuscus, assembly GCF_036172605.1. Taxonomy (NCBI): domain Eukaryota; kingdom Metazoa; phylum Chordata; class Amphibia; order Anura; family Pelobatidae; genus Pelobates; species Pelobates fuscus. Next base: position 396,681,230 of record NC_086317.1, read on the forward strand.
AGTGTAAACATAGCAGTTTCTCTGAAACTTCTATGTTTATAGAAAAAAGAGTTAACCCTTGCTGGACCTGGCACCCAGACCACTTCATTAAGCTGAAGTGGTCTGGGTGCCTATAGTGGTCCTTTAATATTCTTCTAATAACTGTTCACACCAATCATTTTTATTTATAACGCAAGAACATATTCCTCATCATTATACATTTGGTAGACATGAAATGCAAATAAGTAATGACGCAATTCTACGAACAGAAACACGGGATGATTTGGGCTCAAATGAACTCACAGTCTATAGAACGTAGTATAGTATAGTTATATAAAAGATAGAGGGTCAATGTATCCAGGGTGAACAATATATAACCAGGTGCATGAACAATAGCAGAAAAGTACATGCAACAGATCAAGGATTCTCTGACCTCAATGCTGTCATCACATTTTAAATATTTGTCTTTGATGGAATTCACAATAACAGTGTGTTACAGCCTGTTAGTTTATATTACACACATCACGGCCACTGAAGTATCTGGAAAAGCTATGCTGCTCCCTTACAAAACAGCACTATCCTCGGTCTAAGTGATTTCATATTACTTCCTCCTAGCACACACAGAACCTCATGGGAGAGAAGGTGTGACAGACCGCTTGGCACCCTGACTGGGTTCCTCCACCAATCGCTGCTTCCTAGTAATCCTTGAGTACCATAAGCACTGCACCAGACACCATATCCACTGTATACCCCACACCCAGCGTTACAGCTTGGTTGGGGTCTCAAGACCAGGTTCCAGCTTCCAGTGGGTAGACCTCTCCTAGCCCAGAGAGTTGTAACCAAAGGGAGTATAGTGATTATAGCAATCCCCAGAGTGAATTTAGCTGTGCCCTCCATGCATAAAACAAGGCTCTATGTTGAGGGTGAAGAGGAACACGTTTAATGGCAGCCACAACTGACCGCCTATGCAGGTCCCCATGCAAGGTGTTTACTCTAACATATTCCAGGGGCATTTCCCACTGGACCTGAGAGGGGACTATAACAAAGCACATACTTTACTTACATTGGCTCTCAGGTCCAGGACACTCCCACACAAAACAAGGAAATCCCTCCCCTGTGCCTGAGAGATAATTAAGTCAAGAACTGTGCGAAACTCAATTATCTCCATACATTTTAACAACCTCCCAAAAGTACCCCCAAAACACAGGGAAACCTCACAAAAGTCATATCCCCGATCTGGGGGACCAACATATCCAAAAATCACCCAGATTGGTTCAGGGGTTAGAGATTTCCATGTTAGTATGTACACTTAGTCTGTGTTTCTTGTTTGAGAGTGTGTTTCCACCGAACGCCAGTCTTCTCAAGTGAATCCAGCCGAATGTACGTAGAGATGGAAGCCCCAGCGGTGTTCGCGCCGTCGAGTGTCCGATTATAGTTCCATGCACTCAACGACCAAACACTGCTGTATGTGTTCGCGGCTAAAGATGGCCACCACCACGTGTTCGTCCACTCGAATGGCGGCCACCCAGCCGACCGTTTACAATGTTGCGGTTAGAGCTTGTTATCGAGGTCACAAGGGTTAACAAGCGTCACACTCCACTTCCAGGTGGTCCAACTGTTTGGTAGTTGGTTCAGAATACGAACCAGTGGCGGATTGGGGAGGGGGGGGGGTGGCGCAACGGGTCAATTGTTTTAAAAAAATAAAATAAATTATATATCCATATGTAATTTAATTCTAACTGTATTTTGTTATTAATATATATATATATATTGGTAACAAAATGCACTTAGAATGACATTCTATATAGATATCTATCTATATATAAAATACAAATAACCGCAAATATATATATACACATAAATATATATAATTACATAAATAACTACATAAGTGTACACGTAGACTTCAAATACATATATATGTATACATATATATGTATATATATATATTAAAATTCTACGTGTATATTTAAGTAATATTTTAACATAATTATGTGATTTACTTAATTAAAATTTGATTGCCATGCCTGACAACCCAGGCAGAAAGTGCAGATAATTTGAATTGCAAGCACTCTATTTAACTGTTTTACTCGGGAGACTTCACTGAACATGAACATTAGTGTTTCAAAATGGTAACTTGTATTACAACAATATTTTTAGTAAAAGTGAAGTTTTTTTCATTTTTCACACACGAATGGCACTTTTACTGACAATATTATTGTAATATGTTTTACTGTTTTAAAACACTTATTTTTGTGTTCAGTGAAGTCTCCCAAGTATAACTGTACCCCCATGTACAGTTTTTATGGTGTTTTGGAAAGTTAGAGAGTCACATAAAAGGCTTGCATTTCATTTTTTTCACATTTAAATTTGCCAGATTGGTTATGTTGCCTTTTGAGACCATATGGTAGCCCAGGAATGAGAATTACCCCCATGATGGCATACCATTTGCAAAAGTAGACAACCCAAGGTATTGCAAATGGGGTATGTCCAGTCATTTTTAGTATCCACTTAGTCACAAACACTGGCCAAATATTAGTTTTTTGTTTTTTTCAAACAAAAACAAATATTAATGCTAACTTTGGCCAGTGTTTGTGACTAAGTGGCTACTAAAAATACTGGACATACCGCACTTGCAATACCTTGGGTTGTCTACTTTTGCAAATGGTATGCCATCATGGGGGTAATTCTCACTCCCGGGCTACCACACCGTCTCAAAGGTAACATTACTAATCTGGCAAAAACCTTAAAAATGGAATGTGCTATATTTGACCCTGTAACTTCCCAAAACACACATGACATTTACAGCTAAATGTGAAGCGGAACTTCAATTTTTTAAAAAAACATTTACATTTCTCACAGTTTTTTTTATTTTATTCATAATAAATTATGTTTCATATATGAATAGTTCATGTGAAATTAAAGCCCTTTTTCTGCTGAACAAAATTATATATAATAAGTGTGGGTGCACTTAATATGAAAGAGGTGAATTACGGTTGAACAGACATATAGTGAAAATTCCAGTTTTTGTTTACATTTTGTTTTGATCAGAATGTGTACTATTGACTCTGTCCTGAAGGGGTTAAAGGACCACTATAGTGTCAGGAAAGCAAACTCGTTCTCACCGTGACATCCAGGCAGCCCCCGTGCACAGACTCACAGGTCAGGTGGATTCTTACCTGGTCACCTTGATCTGTGTTTATTTGCAAGGGTGAGCGTATATCTCTACATACCGGTCTCCACATCAGGTAAGATCCCTGACACTGTCTTTGCAAACCCTCCCCTTCTAACACCCCTGGCAGTTGTTATGGGCAATTGCTGCCTCTTAAGTTTACCAAGAAGTAACAGGACACATCTGTCTGACTGAAAGCCAGGGGTGTGTAACAAGATTAATTTATAAAATTGCCAATTTCTATTAAAATCTGCACTTTTTGCAAAATGAAAAAAAAGAAGACCCAGTATTCACACATACAACTAAAGTGCTTTATGTGTCTGGATCATCACTTTAAATCACTTCTGGCTGTGACTCACACAGTCTGCATGAAAAAAAGATTGTTTCATTTTTCAATCAGATGTTAACTTTCTTTAGAGGTTTTTTTATCTCATTGTCTTTAAATTGAACTTTAATCACACACAGGAGTTTCCTGCAGGGTTTTGAAGCTATTGAAAGAGCAGGAGGTAGGAAATTCTAAATTACAACATGTGCAATCAAGGACGTTTAAACATTATATCTCTCCTTACAGGTGTTTGGGAAAGCTGTGCAAGTCACATACAGGGAGGTGTGGCTAGGGTTATATAAACAAGGTGATTTAACTCTGAAATGGCAGATAATTGAATGGTGAGACAGCAGAGGCATGGTCTTTACACCAAAACTGCTTTGGTATGCTAAAGTTGTATGTTGACTATAGTCCCTTTAAGGAACCCAACCTCCAGAAGTATAGAAACATTATGAGTAGCTTATGTTGCTAATCTTTTGTTAATTTATTCCTGCGTATGGTAATGTGTATTTGTGTGGGGCAGTGTTTGTTTGGATATCTATATCTAACAGTGTATATCTGTGTGTAAATCTTTGTGTGTATCTGTGAATGCATGCCAATGTTTATTTGGGGAATGCAGATGTGTGAGTGTGTGTATTTTGGAGCATATCCAAATGTGTGCATGTCTGAAAACGTGTGTACATCTGTGTTTATGTCTCGGAATGCGTGCCAGAGGGGCCTGCAAAATGGTTTTGATATTGTCCCTGCACATTCTGGTGGCAGCCCTGCTTATGAGCTTTACGTTTCTATTAGGTCCACGGTTTGGGCATTTTTTTTTTCCATAGAAAAATTCTGTTAGATTTTAGGCACAGTTACAGCAAGAAATTATATAATGTCTTTGAGGTACTACAACACAACATCATTAAGGAACATGTATTACATTTTGGAAAACTAGGTAAGTACATACCCAATTCAGCACCAGGCTAATTCTGACTGAAACTAAAAACATTTGTATCTGAGCAAAAGCTGACTGAATATTTGTTGTACATGGCAATACTTGCTATTACATTAGTTGAAAGTGCTGAATTTATGGTGGCAGCTTCTGCCCAGAAGTCTTATATCCATTAAACTTGGCAGGTTGTATGCCCAGTGCTGTCCTGAGATTAACACTTTGACTAAAATAAATTATAAAGGGGCATGGCCAAGCCGCCGACTGTGATGGCCGCGTGAACCTGAGCTCCGCCAAGCCGTACGGTGCTAATCGCTGCCACAGACCCCACGATGGGGAAAAATAACAAAGCTGCAGGTAACCTCAAACATCTGGGGACCCGCCAAGCCTTGATGTCCACCTCGATGAGACAGTACCTGACCACTCCAACTGACCGTGCCTCCCAAGAGGCATCTGATGCCTACACACTCTCTGGGCCCTCTACGCCTCACTCCTCTTTGCCGGGCCACGAGGAACCCCCTCACTCACCACTGCCAGACTGGCTGAGCCTCCTAATTGCACTCCCCACCTGAGAGGATCTGAGGAAGATGACTGGCTCACTTCGCCCTTAAAACATTTTGAGAACATATTGCAAGCGGCACGGAACTCACAAGAGATAAGACCACCGTCTGCAGCTTTTCCTTGGTCTGTGCCCCGCAAAGCTGGGATTCAGACGGGCCACCAAGCCCCTAACCCGCATATTAGTATCACAAAAAATTCAGTACCTCTGGATTTTCCCAACGGGTTTAGCAATTTCTACTCTAGAAGGGCCCCAGCCAGTATACCACCAGCGGGACCTAATAGCTATCTCAGACCTCCTCCAGCTGCCACCTATCAACAAGCGCTGGCCTGACCCACTGGACTTTTACAGCCCAGCAACCGAGACCCCAGAGCAGCCGCTACCACAACGGTGGAATAGGTCCAGGATGGAATGCACACAGCCCACAGGGGCACAATACTAGCCTACACGTGCCACCCCAAGAACCAGAGACACTCTGATACCGGCTCCAGCCAACCTTCCTGCCACAGACAATACCCTGCTACATTACTAGCACCTGGAAGAGCTACAGTGCACAGCAGACTTTGCCATTGCACCCGTGAGCCTTCTCGATGAACAGAGCCCGCAGACTGACAGAACACAGAGACCCCACACAGCACCCATGAGACTACGAATGCATATTGTGGTACCACACCTAAATGCTACAGAGGGGTTTATTATTATTGTTTATACCTTAGACACCATCACCTTCATATGATGCTATTAGGGGAGAAGGGGTGGGGGGAATACTATAGACGGGGGGACAGTGGGTGTAACCATCCCCACTGCCTCCCTGTGATGGGGGCCCCGACCGTCTCTGCCGACAATCTCTGCCTGGTCACTGGCCTGGGTCCCACCTCACAGAGGCAGCATCTGTGGGCGCCATAAAGGAAGAGCGGGTATTCCAGACCACATGAGGATGTTAGCTGCGAGAGGCCGGATGGGGGGGTTGGTGAATAAAGGACACACAGGCTGCTGGTAAAAGACAGGGCCAGAGTGGGAGGGAAGCATGAGGGCGGGAGAGCCCCCCCCCCCCAGTACTTGGGGTCAAAGACACCTAAATACTTAGACACCAAACTCAACAGGGATCAGGGAAGGTATTCTAGTTCGGTCCTCCCCAGTCTCACTAATGAGGAATCAACACTGTTACAATGCAATGTGTACAATAGGCTTCTGCGGCTCGAGGCTTTTGGGGCGGCCAGGGCCGGTGGGTTCTGTGGAGTCCCCTGGTGCCGTGGTGCAAGAGTAATTGCCAACACGGGATGGCTCTGCGACTCAGCGTCTGGCCCACTCTGAGGACGTTGAACCGTGTGTACGGGGATCACTGTACTTTGTATATAGTTTGGATATTGTTATTGTTGAAAGCACTCGGCCGGGCTCCCCACTTGGTAGAGGCGCCACCCCGAAGGAGGGAGACCCAGATGGTCGACTGCTTTGGTTCCTGGGCCCCACCCTCCTGACGCCTTTGCCCTAGTTTCGAGGAGGTAACTTTTGTGCTTAATTTACTGAAACGGGACACCCTGCTTCCTGGGCACGGAAGGGGGGGGGGGAGTTACATAACCAACCCCAACCTTGGTGAACCACACAGTCCCCCACCCTCAAACCCCCTCTTCCTCTTTTCTCTCTCCCCCATTTCCACTCCCACACAATGGCACAGGCTTACAGACAAGCCGAGATCAATTTAATGTCCATAAAAGCAAAAGGCATGAATAAACCAGAGAAATGATCACACGCCCTACGGCAATTTCACAGCCTGCGGGCACATGTAGTTTTTAATACAAGAGATGCACTTCAGAGCAGACCAGGTTCCTAGATTGACAGACCACCACTTCACACAGTTCTTCCTTAGCAACATTCTGTAAGGGAAATCGAAGGAGGTAGCCATTCTGATACATAGGTCCCTATAGTTTGAACCCGTCGAGATTCTCAGGGAGGACATAGAAAGATACATATGTGTGAAAGGTAGAATAGGAGTCGAATCTGGTGAATCTCTACATGCCGAACAGGAACCAAAGTCTGTTCCTGAAATCAGCCATGAAGACCATCGGGGGCTTTGCCAAAGGCTGTCTTATCTTGGGTGGGACCTGAAGATCATCGCGCGCATTCCTTGACACCACACCACGTCCTTAACTAAATTAACACTAAAGGAACACCGATTGGTATATTGCTGAAGAGCCTAATACCCAGACGACCGAAATTACACATTTTTCTCAATACCCAATCAGACATACTCCAGGCTCGACTCCTTTTTCCTACTCACTACTTTCTCACTGACCTGAGGAAAATTCACATTGGGACGGCAACTTGGTCGGACCACGCCCCACTGCTAATGACACTTTCCACCCCCTCCACAGACCAACCTGTGGACAGTGGCGTCTCAATGACTCCCTCTTGTTGGACCCATTGGTGACAACAAACTCCCACCAACACCTCTCCCACTACTTTCAGGAAAATTAGACTGGACCAAACTGACGTCCATGAGACGGGTGCTATCTACCCTCTTAAATGCCTCTTATCAGAGGAAATACCTCCAAACTAAGAAATACTTTCACACCAGCGCAAATAAATGTGGAGCATTATTGGCCTGCATGATTGCCAAATGGAGAGCGATCACTTATATCGCCAAGATAAGGTGTGTCACAAATGCACCCTACTTCAAGAGTGTACGTGACGTAGTTGTGGTGGTGAAAGGGTTAAAGTTCACTATTTTTCTGCACTAGACCGGAAATAATGATAAAATCCCACTTAACATCACCCACACTTAAGCATAATAATATAAATATTACTATCTTAATACTGCCACCACCAAGTCAATTTATAAATGGGGTGCCTTGTTCCCCAGGTAAATCAATAATAAAAACCCACCAAATACAACTTAGCACAATATTTAAGGAATTGCAAAAATACTAATTAGTCTCTTCAGGTAACCTGATTCTTTACCAGACAAAGGCAGAACTTAATAAAGGAATATTTATTACGAGCAAAAAATAGTAATAATATGAGCATATAAACAGTGCATACAAAAATATAGATGACAATCAAAATTATTTACACCAACAAAGGATAAAAACAAAAGGGATGAAATAACAAATCCTAATTACTTACTCAAGTTGTCAAAGTAACACTTCTTCCCCAGGGGTCTCTGGTAAGAAAGATGGTGACTTACTTAGAATTAGATTCTGGCCCCTCAAGCAAGTACAATGCACCCTTCAGTATCAATAGAAATATACCCTGTGGGTTACCACGCCTGACCCAGAGGTGGAGTTAAGGCGTATCTATAGAGACACCAAGTGACCACCCCCTTGTGTCCAGACCTACATCAATCCAAATGGAAACTCTTATGTACCTGCCACAGAAATAATAATTGCATCTACGAATTCGTTATTATTTTCCCATTCCATAGATATGTCACACTTACTTCTTACTTGTGACCCAATATAGCGGACATCAAAATCCCTTCCACTATGGTTAAGTTGTGCCAGTCATGTTAGGGCTTGTTTACAATATGGCCCTTGTCACATTCCAAATATAACAAAAATGAGGCTTAATTATTATTTTGTGAGTAAATATTAATGTTTTTCTTCTTTTGGATATGATACTGCAACAAGGCTAATGGCCATTAACATATCAAATGAACCCCTATCTAAGAGGGAACCTAGACATATGGCACATTAGAGAGTTAGTTTATATGTAAACCAGACTTCCAGGCCACTTATGTGTGACTTCTCACACCTTACAGAGCTTTTGTTTAATGAAAGGGCCAATGCATATGGTAAACTATCTGCTTCCTTTCACATTCCTATGCAATTCACACTACCCCTTCTGTCATCTGATATTTACCAAGTGGTCAATCATATATGCACTACACAAATTACATTAATATTATATTGTGCAACAATTAACTATGCACCCTTGGCGTGACAAGGCGGGCAGACAACAGGCTGACATACCTACCACCCGACATAGCTAAGACACTGCAATCCTACTACGCACAGCTATACTCTCTCCCAAACCAACAACCAGCACAGTAGCCTACAAGACACTAGGGAGGCAACCCAGGAACTCAAAGAGCCCCTCAGTCTACAGGAATTAGCGTGGGCCCTTAAGACAACAAAACTAGGCAAGAGCCCAGGCCCAAATGGGCTCCCCATATGCTACTACAAACAATTTGGAAACCTACTCCTTCCCTGGCTCCTCAAAGCCTATAATTCCATTAGGGATAACCATAGGATACCCACAGAAGCACTAGCCGCCAACACAACACTGATCCCTAAAGAGGGCAATGACACTGAGCAGTGTGCAAACTACAGGTCCATATCCCTACTGAATTGTGATCTCAAATTGTTTACCAAATCTTGTCCACATGCCTACAACGGTTCCTCCCTGACTTGGTCCACCATTACCAGGCGGGATTTGTTCCTAAACAAGAGGCACTGGATAACATGATCTGAGTGATATCCTTAATCCACTATGCACAGCAGAGGGCTCTCCACTGACGCGGAGAAGGCTTTCGACAGAGTAAACTGGGATTACCTGTTCACGGTCCTGGGGATGGGACTGTTCATGCAAGGCTGGATAAAGGCCTTAGACACGACCCCCACAGCCCAGATCTGTGTGAATGGGGCATTCACAGAACCTTGAGCCTTTCATATTTTTTTTTTTTCCTGCATTCTTTGAAATAATCAGATTTTCATCCAAATAACACTGATTAAACGTGTTTTTTAATAAATACACAACATCCAGCAATGATTGCTTGTTGGAAAATGTATGCAAACTTTAAGACAAATGAGTACAATCAGAAATTTTAAGTAACTACTGGTCAGTCTAGCAAACAGGAACAAAGTATTTTGGCACGTTCATCTTTACAAATTTATTTTACAGTGTTGACACTGTGTATTGCCAAAATGATGTAGCCATCATTAAACATTTATTTGTTCCTTAAGTTTAATAGTCTAGTCCAGGGGTTGACAAACTTCAGCATACCAAACATTGTGGACTTCATATCCCCTGATGCTTTGCCAGAATTATAGCTCTAAGTGCATTAGGGGAGATGAAGTTCACAACATGTGGAGTGCCAAAGGTTGTCTACCCTTGGTCTAGTTCCTCAAATGAAAATGCAATTTCTTTCCAGCTCTAGGCAGTCTTAGTTAGACAGCCACTCCTACACTTATGAGATGATCCTGATGGATGATCTCTTTTCAGTCAAGAAGGTGTTATGTCCAAACATGTAGATTTCGAATTATTGAAAGTCTTTATATGAACATGCCTCTATCTAATTGACAGCCTGCAGAGGCATTCTGACTGGCAAATGTAAACAGTGCCCAACTTGAGGAAAGAGGGTCTTTGCGTCAGTACCATTATATTTAGATTTAATATGTTTTCGGTACCCTTCTATAACAGCCTTTATTGTTGTGCTGAATTGTTTCCATTTAGAAAGGTGTGTTATTAGGAAACCTGTTGGGTGATTGGACCTCCAATCATGCCAAATGTGTGGTTGAGGTTGGGACTTCTGAATTCTTCGTGATAGATTAGTTTTATATAGATCTCACTTTGTGCATACTTAAACTGACTAAACATTTTTTTTTTCAAAATTTTATCTATTATGCGTCTATCAACCTGTCTTTCTATTTGTCTGTCTGGCTGTCCAGCCATCTCTCTGTTTTGGATTTCTATCTCCTACAACAAAGGGGCAATTTCAAAAAGCAATAAATACAAAACTGAAATTATGCAAAAAATAATAACATAAAGCAGTCACTGGAGAAGAACCCCTACAAATTCAGCAGTACTCGAAGGAGTAAATTGCCATTTCAGCCACTGGGGTCCTAGTTTACACAGTTTCTAAACTTGCCACCAATCTGAAGTAAACCCTGCTTACTACAGGGTGCTAGTACCCAATACATCTACCCCCTGAGCCTAGTAGGACACCCATTTCACAGACTCTAAAGTGGTTAAATAACAGAACACTTTAAATTCACCCACTTTGGCCTCTTAGCTGTATGCTTAAAGTATTTATACATTGCATGTTGCATGTGTTCTATAAGCGGACTTTAACTTCAGCAAATATTTTTCACAAATTATATAACAAAGGCCATTTATAACAAAATCCTTAAATCACCTTTAAATATATTGGAAACCAATTTCCCTGTAAAACACCAACTATCTGTCTGATTCACTAGAATTATTTGGCACCTGTTCAACTGACTGATGTCCTCGTTCTGTTGAAAGTCACGTAATCATATATAAACAAAGGTGATCTCTAATATACACACTGACAACTTTTTTTTTTTTTTTTTTACATTTGTCCAAAGTGTTTAAACGCTAAGGGGTATTGGACACAAGGATGTTAATTTTTACCCCAAATAATCTTATAGCCCTAAATACTTATGAAAACTTTGTCCAATTCACACACTATAGTAAAGTTGACTATATAACATCTAATTTACTAGTTCCAAAGACGTAGCCATGTCTTTATAGTCTTATCTTATTCAATTTGGTAATGCTTGCCACAAAAATAAACAATATAAGAGAGTGGAACCCTTACAATATTAGATAGTGGAACTTATCTCTAAGAACCACAATAAAGCATTGCTGCAGAAACAGTCCACAAGTCTGAGGAAGAAATGCCAAGTTCAGCCATACTTGCAAGCAGTGCCATATCCACATAATCCAGTGTTTTTATATCAACAAACATTGTTGTCTTTTTTTCTGATAATAAGGATTATAATTTGTTAATTTAATATTCATATTTTAACTGTTAAATAGTGTTGTCGCAAACCTGGAATTTTCGGATCGCGAACGGCGAACGCAAACTTCCGCAAATGTTCACGAACCGGCGAACCGCGCGAACCGCCATTGACTTCAATGGGCAGGCGAATTTTAAAAACAACAGGGACTCTTTCTGGCCACAATAGTGATGGAAAAGTTGTTTCAAGGGGACTAACACCTGGACTGTGGCATGCCAGAGGGGGATCCATGGCAAAACTCCCATGGAAAATTGCACAGTTGATGCAGAGTCTGCTTTTAATCCATAAAGGGTAGACATCACCTAACATTGACACCTGTCCTCAAAGCCCAGCCCTGATACACACTGACACAGAGCAGAATAGAGACTGTTCCCCCTACATAGGGTCACTTGGCAGATATGGATTGACACCTGTCCTCAAAACCCCTGATACACACTGACACAGAGCAGAATAGAGACTGTTCCCCCTACATAGGGTCACTTGGCAGATATGGATTGACACCTGTCCTCAAAACCCCTGATACACACTGACACAGAGCAGAATATAGACTGTTCCTTGTCCACAGAGACCATGATACACACTGACACAGAGCAGAATAGGGACTGTTCCCCCTACATAGGGTCACTTGGCAGATATGGATTGACAAATCCCTGACAAACAGCTACCACATACAAGGAAGGCAGCAGGGGCGCAAATGACCCACTCCCGACGCGGGAAGGTAGTGACGACAAATAACAATACAGGACTCTTTAGAGGCCCTGTGATTGTAATCAGTCCACTTGAAATCCTTTAACTTTGATCAATTGGAGGGAAGTCTGGTGCAGAGCCACTGACCCATGCACAGGGCCAGCCTTAGGCCTTTGGGCGCCCTGTGCAAGAAATCTTCCCGACGCGGGAAGGTAGTGACGACAAATAACAATACAGTACTCTTTAGAGGCCCTGTGATTGTAAACAGTCCACTTGAAATCCTTTAACTTTGATCAATTGGAGGGAAGTCTGGTGCAGAGCCACTGACCCATGCGCAGGGCCAGCCTTAGGCCTTTGGGCGCCCTGTGCAAGAAATCTTCCCGACGCGGGAAGGTAGTGACGACAAATAACAATACAGGACTCTTTAGAGGCCCTGTGATTGTAATCAGTCCACTTGAAATCCTTTAACTTTGATCAATTGGAGGGAAGTCTGGTGCAGAGCCACTGACCCATGCGCAGGGCCAGCCTTAGGCCTTTGGGCGCCCTGTGCAAGAAATCTTCCCGACGCGGGAAGGTAGTGACGACAAATAACAATACAGGACTCTTTAGAGGCCCTGTGATTGTAATCAGTCCACTTGAAATCCTTTAACTTTGATCAATTGGAGGGAAGTCTGGTGCAGAGCCACTGACTCATGCACAGGGCCAGCCTTAGGCCTTTGGGCGCCCTGTGCAAGAAATCTTCCCGACGCGGGAAGGTAGTGACGACAAATAACAATACAGGACTCTTTAGATTTTCCAGACCCTGGGGTTGACATTAGTCCAGATTTACATCTTGTGACCCATGAGGATGTTCCAGGCACTACTTGTGAAATAAAGACAGATAATAAAGTGAATGATCCTTCTCCTTGGGACTTGCACCCTGTTGTTGAAGGTGGAGTAGGCAATGGCAAGAGCATGCTGTGGGTAGTCAGTGCAAACACTCTCTTCCCGGTGAATAATGAGGAGACTAACTATGATGACGTTATTTGCGTTGAAAGTAATGATGCCAGAGATCTTTTGAAACCATATGGAAGGAACGAATTGGTTAAAAGAAAGGCAAGAGACCACCTGCATATAGACAAGAATACGCATAAGAGAAAGAAGAGAACAGGTGAAAAAGAGAAGCTGCAGACTGCCTATCTGCAAATAGTTGAGTTATGTCCTGAAGATGTCCGTGTTACCACAGTGCAGACTCTGTTTGATACACTACTGAGGAGAGTCAGAGAAACCCCAGATCTTCACGTATTGGATGAGTCGGTGCGTGGAGTTGCAGAGAACGTAGAACAAGAAATATTTAAACTTTTCCTGTGTACTGACAGCAGATATACATAGGGTCATTTGGCAGATATGGATTGACACCTGTCCTCAAAACCCCTGATACACACTGACACAGAGCAGAATAGAGACTGTTCCTTGTCCACAGAGACCATGATACACACTGACACAGAGCAGAATAGGGACTGTTACCCCTACATAGGGTCACTTGGCAGATATGGATTGACAAATCCCTGACAAACAGCTACCACATGCAAGGAAGGCAGCAGGGGCGCAAATGACCCACTCCCGACGCGGGAAGGTAGTGACGACAAATAACAATACAGGACTCTTTAGAGGCCCTGTAATTGTAATCAGTCCACTTGCACCAGTGGGCCTAAAAATTAGGCATGTACACATGCCAGAAAAATTGATGTTTGTTTCACAGGCAGAAAGTACCCTAAAACATGGCGGCTTGAACCCTAGTTGGTGGCGGATAAGTCACGCAAGTCAAACGTCATTCAGAGCTAAAATACAGCAGCGTGTGGACAATTTTTAGCCCAAGGCAGCTCATCTCATCAGGCCTTTTTTAATCGAATGTATCGCCCAGTGTCAGTCCCTTCGGGATCCATCCCTCATTCATCTTAATAAAGGTGAGGTAATCTAGACTTTTTTGACCTAGGCGACTTCTCTTCTCAGTGACAATACCTCCTGCTGCACTGAAGGTCCTTTCTGACAGGACACTTGAAGCGGGGCAGGCCAGAAGTTCTATCGCAAATTGGGATAGCTCAGGCCACAGGTCAAGTCTGCACACCCAGTAGTCAAGTGGTTCATCGCTCCTCAGAGTGTCGATATCTGCAGTTAAGGCGAGGTAGTCTGCTACCTGTCGGTCGAGTCGCTCTCTGAGGGTGGATCCCGAAGGGCTGTGGCGATGCATAGGACTTAAAAAGGTCCGCATGTCCTCCATCAACAACACGTCTTTAAAGTGTCCTGTCCTTGCCGGCGTGGTCGTGGGAGGAGGAGGAGGAGGATGACTTCCACCTCTCCCCCTGTTAGATTCCCGTTGTGCTGTGACATCACCCTTATACGCTGTGTAAAGCATACTTTTTAATTTATTTTGCAAATGCTGCATCCTTTCCGACTTGTTGTAATTGGGTAACATTTCCAACACTTTCTGCTTATACCGGGGGTCTAGTAGCGTGGACACCCAGTACAGGTCGTTCTCCTTCAGCCTTTTTATACGAGGGTCCCTCAACAGGCAGGACAGCATGAAAGACCCCATTTGCACAAGGTTGGATGCCGAGCTACTCATTTCCCGTTCCTCCTCCTCACTGATGTCATTGAAGGTATGTTCTTCCCCCCAGCCACGTACAACACCACGGGTACCAGATAGGTGACAACGAGCACCCTGGGATGCCTGTTGTGTTTGGTCTTGCTCCTCCTCCTCCTCCTCAAAGCTACAATCCTCCTCTGACTCTCCTCTTCCTCACAATCCTCTTCCAGCGTTGCCGCAGGTCCAGCAAGCGATGCTGATAAGGCTGTTTCTGGTGGTGATGGTGACCACAACTCTTCCTCTTCCTCTTCACGCTCATCTACAGCCTGATCCAGCACTCTTCGCAGGGCACGCTCCATGAAGAAAACAAATGGTATGATGTCGCTGATGGTGCCTTCGGTGCGACTGACTAGGTTTGTCACCTCCTCAAAAGGACGCATGAGCCTACAGGCATTGCGCATGAGCGTCCAGTAACGTGGCAAAAAAATTCCCAGCTCCCCAGAGGCTGTCCTAGCACCCCGGTCATACAAATATTCATTAACAGCTTTTTCTTGTTGGAGCAGGCGGTCGAACATTAGGAGTGTTGAATTCCAACGTGTAGGGCTGTCGCAAATCAAGCGCCTCACTGGCATGTTGTTTCGCCGCTGTATATCGGCAAAGTGAGCCATGGCCGTGTAGGAACGCCTGAAATGGCCACACACCTTCCTGGCCTGCTTCAGGACGTCCTGTAAGCCTGTGTACTTATGCACAAAGCGTTGTACGATCGGATTACACACATGTGCCATGCACGGCACATGTGTCAACTTGCCCAACTTCAATGCCGCTATCAAATTTTTTCCGTTGTCACACACCACTTTGCCGATATCCAGTTGCTGCGGAGTCAGCCACTTTTCCACCTGTGCGTTCAGGGCGGACAGGAGTGCTTGTCCGGTGTGACTCTCTGCTTTCAAGCAAGTCAAACCCAAGACGGCGTGACACTGCCGTATCCGGGATGTGGAATAGTACCTGGGGAGCTGGGGGGGTGCCGTTGATGTGGAGCAAGAAGCAGCGGCACAAGAGGACTCAGCCGAGGAGGTTATGGAAGAGGATGGAGTAGGAGGAGTAGAGGAGGTGGCAGCAGGACTGCCTGCAATTCGTGGCGGTGTCCCCAACTCCTCTGCAATGCCACGCATTCCTTGCTTGGCAGCCGTCAGCAGGTTTACCCAATGCGCAGTGTAGGTGATATACCTGCCCTGACCATGCTTTGCAGACCAGGTATCAGTGGTCAGATGGACCCTTGCCCCAACACTGTGTGCCAGACATGCCATGACTTCCTTTTGCACAATCGAGTACAAGTTGGGGATTGCCTTTTGTGAAAAGAAATTCCGTCCGGGTACCTTCCACTGCGGTGTCCCAATAGCTACAAATTTTTTGAACGCCTCAGACTCAACCAGATTGTATGGTAAAAGCTGGCGGGCTAATAGTTCGGACAAGCCAGCTGTCAGACGCTTGGCAAGGGGGTGACTTGGTGACATTGGCTTCTTACGCTCAAACATGTCCTTGACAGACACATGATTGTGGGCAGATGAGCGGGAACTGCTTAAGGCGGGAGACGGAGTGGCGGATGGTTGAGAGGGGGCAAGAAGGACAGCAGTGGTTGACGTGGCTGAAGATGCTGGACCAGGAGGAGGATGGCGGCTTAGAGTAGGCGTGCTGCTTGTACTCATGTGTTGATCCCATAGGCGTTTGTGATGTGAGATCATGTGCCTACGCAAAGCAGTTGTACCTGGGTGGGTGTTGGACCTCCCACGACTCAGTTTCCTTTGGCACAGGTTGCAAATGGCATCGCTGTTGTCAGAGGCAGACACACAAAAAAAATGCCACACTGCTGAGCTCTGCAATGACGGCATTCTGGTGGTGGACACAGCATGCGTTGATTGGCGTGCTGTCGGGCTGACCCCGGGTGCCGATGCATGCTGTCTGACTGTGCCACTAGCTCCTTGCGACGACCCCCCCCTGCTTCCAACTGGTCTCCTCCTCCTCCTCTCTGTCTCCCCATCTGAACTTTCGCCCTGTTCTTCTTCTCTTCTAGCGGGCACCCACGTGACATCCATGGACGCATCGTCATCATCAACCGCTTCGCTTGTATCTGACAATTCAGAAAAGGAAGCAGCAGCGGGTACAACATCATCATCATCACACCGTACCTCCATGTGTTTAATGCTGCCTGCCTGAGACATATCCCTGTTATCTACATCCTCTAGCAATAATGGTTGCGCATCACTCATTTCTTCAAACGGGTGTGTGAATAACTCCTCTGACATACCAAGTAAAGCGGCTGTGGTGCTAGTTTTGGTGGTGGCGGCAGGCGGGTGAGTGCTATCTTGAGAGGTGCCTGAAGCTAAGCTGGAGGAGGATGGTGCGTCAAGGTTCCGAGCGGAGGCTGTACAAGATTGGGTGTCCTGTGTTAGCCAGTCAACTATGTCCTCAGAACTTTTCAAGTTCAGGGTACGTGGCTTCTGAAAACTGGGCATTATTATAGGGCAAAAGGGAATCACAGCACCACGACCACGACGGCCCCTGCGGGGTGGCCTGCCACTGCCTGTCATTTTTTTGGGGATTAGTGGTACTATGCGTGCAAGCTACTGTGAGACCAGATATGATTGGCAATGTGAACTGTAACAATTCTGCAGAGCACACACTGTAGGCCTGAGACACCCGCTTGAAGACAAGTAACTGCTATTCAATCTATAACAGTGAAAAACTAATTTTGGTTGTAAAAGCACGCTATAGAGACACAAGATATGAGTGGCAACTGTCAAAGCACACTGGCACAGGTCTGCAGAGCACACGCTGAAGTAGGCCTGAGACACCCGCTTGAAGACAAGTAACTGCTATTCAATCTATAACAGTGAAAAACAAATTTTGTTTTTAAAAGCACGCTATAGAGACACCAGATATGATTGGCAATGTGCACTGGAACAGTGCTGCAGAGCACACGCTGAAGTAGGCCTGAGACACCCGCTTGAAGACAAGTAACTGCTATTCCAGCTATAACAGTGAAAAACAAATTTTGGTTGTAAAAGCACGCTATAGAGACACAAGATATGAGTGACAACTGTCAAAGCACACTGGCACAGGTCTGCAGAGCACACGCTGAAGTAGGCCTGAGACACCCGCTTGAAGACAAGTAACTGCTATTCAATCTATAACAGTGAAAAACAAATTTTGTTTTTAAAAGCACGCTATAGAGACACCAGATATGATTGGCAATGTGCACTGGAACAGTGCTGCAGAGCACACGCTGAAGTAGGCCTGAGACACCCGCTTGAAGACAAGTAACTGCTATTCAATCTATAACAGTGAAAAACAAATTTTGGTTGTAAAAGCACGCTATAGAGACACAAGATATGAGTGGCAACTGTCAAAGCACACTGGCACAGGTCTGCAGAGCACACGCTGAAGTAGGCCTGAGACACCCGCTTGAAGACAAGTAACTGCTATTCAATCTATAACAGTGAAAAACAAATTTTGTTTTTAAAAGCACGCTATAGAGACACCAGATATGATTGGCAATGTGCACTGGAACAGTGCTGCAGAGCACACGCTGAAGTAGGCCTGAGACACCCGCTTGAAGACAAGTAACTGCTATTCAATCTATAACAGTGAAAAACAAATTTTGGTTGTAAAAGCACGCTATAAAGACACAAGATATGAGTGGCAACTGTCAAAGCACACTGGCACAGGTCTGCAGAGCACACGCTGAAGTAGGCCTGACACCCAGACGCTTGCAGACAACTAACTGCTCTTCTATTACAGTGAAAAAAATTATTTATTTTAAATCTAAAGCTTAAGCTATTGTAAAAACAGATATGAGTGGTGGCACTGGGCAAGAGGGCACAGTATCCACTGTGAAACTCACACAGAAGCTGGCAGGCAGGCAACTGCTCTTCTATTACAGTGGAAACAAAGTTTTGGTTTTAAAAGCACGCTATAGAGACACCAGATATGAGTGGCAACTGTCAAAGCACGCTGGCAGGGTTGTGCAGGGCACACGCTGAAGGAAGGCCTGACAGAGCCGCTTGAAGGACACTGACTGGCTGCTATTAGCTTACACCGGAAACCTTTTTTCTTTGTAAAAGCACGCTAAAGAGACACCAGATATGATTGGCAACTGTCAAAGCACGCTGGCAGGGTTGTGCAGGGCACACGCTGATGGAAGGCCTGACAGAGCCGCTTGAAGGACACTGACTGGCTGCTATTAGCTTACACTGGAAACCTTTTTTCTTTGTAAAAGCACGCTATAGAGACACCAGATATGATTGGCAACTGTCAAAGTACGCTGGCAGGGTTGTGCAGGGCACACGCTGAAGGAAGGCCTGACAGAGCCGCTTGAAGGACACTGACTGGCTGCTATTAGCTTACACTGGAAACCTTTTTTCTTTGTAAAAGCACGCTAAAGAGACACCAGATATGATTGGCAACTGTCAAAGCACGCTGGCAGGGTTGTGCAGGGCACACGCTGAAGGAAGGCCTGACAGAGCCGCTTGAAGGACACTGACTGGCTGCTATTAGC
This sequence comes from Pelobates fuscus, assembly GCF_036172605.1. NCBI lineage: Eukaryota > Metazoa > Chordata > Amphibia > Anura > Pelobatidae > Pelobates > Pelobates fuscus. The sequence continues at coordinate 396,700,762 of NC_086317.1, forward strand.
TTACACTGGAAACCTTTTTTCTTTGTAAAAGCACGCTAAAGAGACACCAGATATGATTGGCAACTGTCAAAGCACGCTGGCAGGGTTGTGCAGGGCACACGCTGATGGAAGGCCTGACAGAGCCGCTTGAAGGACACTGACTGGCTGCTATTAGCTTACACTGGAAACCTTTTTTCTTTGTAAAAGCACGCTATAGAGACACCAGATATGATTGGCAACTGTCAAAGTACGCTGGCAGGGTTGTGCAGGGCACACGCTGAAGGAAGGCCTGACAGAGCCGCTTGAAGGACACTGACGGGCTGCTATTAGCTTACACTGGAAACCTTTTTTCTTTGTAAAAGCACGCTAAAGAGACACCAGATATGATTGGCAACTGTCAAAGCACGCTGGCAGGGTTGTGCAGGGCACACGCTGAAGGAAGGCCTGACAGAGCCGCTTTAAGGACACTGACTGGCTGCTATTAGCTTACACTGGAAACCTTTTTTCTTTGTAAAAGCACGCTAAAGAGACACCAGATATGATTGGCAACTGTCAAAGCACGCTGGCAGGGTTGTGCAGGGCACACACTGATGGAAGGCCTGACAGAGCCGCTTGAAGGACACTGACTGGCTGCTATTAGCTTACACTGGAAACCTTTTTTCTTTGTAAAAGCATGCTAAGAGACACCAGATATGATTGGCAACTGTCAAAGCACGCTGGCAGGGTTGTGCAGGGCACACGCTGATGGAAGGCCTGACAGAGCCGCTTGAAGGACACTGACTGGCTGCTATTAGCTTACACTGGAAACCTTTTTTCTTTGTAAAAGCACGCTAAAGAGACACCAGATATGATTGGCAACTGTCAAAGCACGCTGGCAGGGTTGTGCAGGGCACACGCTGATGGAAGGCCTGACAGAGCCGCTTGAAGGACACTGACTGGCTGCTATTAGCTTACACTGGAAACCTTTTTTCTTTGTAAAAGCACGCTAAGAGACACCAGATATGATTGGCAACTGTCAAAGCACGCTGGCAGGGTTGTGCAGGGCACACGCTGAAGGAAGGCCTGACAGAGCCTTTTGAAGGACACTGACTGGCTGCTATTAGCTTACACTGGAAACCTTTTTTCTTTGTAAAAGCACGCTAAAGAGACACCAGATATGATTGGCAACTGTCAAAGCACGCTGGCAGGGTTGTGCAGGGCACACGCTGATGGAAGGCCTGACAGAGCCGCTTGAAGGACACTGACTGGCTGCTATTAGCTTACACTGGAAACCTTTTTTCTTTGTAAAAGCACGCTAAAGAGACACCAGATATGATTGGCAACTGTCAAAGCACGCTGGCAGGGTTGTGCAGGGCACACGCTGATGGAAGGCCTGACAGAGCCGCTTGAAGGACACTGACTGGCTGCTATTAGCTTACACTGGAAACCTTTTTTCTTTGTAAAAGCACGCTAAAGAGACAGCAGATATGATTGGCAACTGTCAAAGCACGCTGGCAGGGTTGTGCAGGGCACACGCTGAAGGAAGGCCTGACAGAGCCGCTTGAAGGACACTGACTGGCTGCTATTAGCTTACAGTGGAAACCTTTTTTCTTTGTAAAAGCACGCTAAAGAGACACCAGATATGATTGGCAACTGTCAAAGCACGCTGGCAGGGTTGTGCAGGGCACACGCTGATGGAAGGCCTGACAGAGCCGCTTGAAGGACACTGACTGGCTGCTATTAGCTTACACTGGAAACCTTTTTTCTTTGTAAAAGCACGCTAAAGAGACACCAGATATGATTGACAACTGTCAAAGCACGCTGGCAGGGTTGTGCAGGGCACACGCTGATGGAAGGCCTGACAGAGCCGCTTGAAGGACACTGACTGGCTGCTATTAGCTTACACTGGAAACCTTTTTTCTTTGTAAAAGCACGCTAAAGAGACACCAGATATGATTGGCAACTGTCAAAGCACGCTGGCAGTGTTGTGCAGGGCACACGCTGAAGGAAGGCCTGACAGAGCCGCTTGAAGGACACTGACTGGCTGCTATTAGCTTACACTGGAAACCTTTTTTCTTTGTAAAAGCACGCTAAAGAGACACCAGATATGATTGGCAACTGTCAAAGCACGCTGACAGGGTTGTGCAGGGCACACGCTGAAGGAAGGCCTGACAGAGCCGCTTGAAGGACACTGACTGGCTGCTATTAGCTTACACTGGAAACCTTTTTTCTTTGTAAAAGCACGCTAAAGAGACACCAGATATGATTGGCAACTGTCAAAGCACGCTGGCAGGGTTGTGCAGGGCACACGCTGAAGGAAGGCCTGACAGAGCCGCTTGAAGGACACTGACTGGCTGCTATTAGCTTACACTGGAAACCTTTTTTCTTTGTAAAAGCACGCTAAAGAGACACCAGATATGATTGGCAACTGTCAAAGCACGCTGGCAGTGTTGTGCAGGGCACACGCTGAAGGAAGGCCTGACAGAGCCGCTTGAAGGACACTGACTGGCTGCTATTAGCTTACACTGGAAACCTTTTTTCTTTGTAAAAGCACGCTAAAGAGACACCAGATATGATTGGCAACTGTCAAAGCACGCTTGCAGGGTTGTGCAGGGCACACGCTGAAGGAAGGCCTGACAGAGCCGCTTGAAGGACACTGACTGGCTGCTATTAGCTTACACTGGAAACCTTTTTTCTTTGTAAAAGCACGCTAAAGAGACACCAGATATGATTGGCAACTGTCAAAGCACGCTGGCAGGGTTGTGCAGGGCACACGCTGAAGGAAGGCCTGACAGAGCCGCTTGAAGGACACTGACTGGCTGCTATTAGCTTACACTGGAAACCTTTTTTCTTTGTAAAAGCACGCTATAGAGACACCAGATATGATTGGCAACTGTCAAAGTACGCTGGCAGGGTTGTGCAGGGCACACGCTGAAGGAAGGCCTGACAGAGCCGCTTGAAGGACACTGACTGGCTGCTATTAGCTTACACTGGAAACCTTTTTTCTTTGTAAAAGCACGCTAAAGAGACACCAGATATGATTGGCAACTGTCAAAGCACGCTGGCAGGGTTGTGCAGGGCACACGCTGAAGGAAGGCCTGACAGAGCCGCTTGAAGGACACTGACTGGCTGCTATTAGCTTACACTGGAAACCTTTTTTCTTTGTAAAAGCACGCTAAAGAGACACCAGATATGATTGGCAACTGTCAAAGTACGCTGGCAGGGTTGTGCAGGGCACACGCTGAAGGAAGGCCTGACAGAGCCGCTTGAAGGACACTGACTGGCTGCTATTAGCTTACACTGGAACCTTTTTTTCTTTGTAAAAGCACGCTAAAGAGACAGCAGATATGATTGGCAACTGTCAAAGCACGCTGGCAGGGTTGTGCAGGGCACACGCTGAAGTAGGCCTGACACCCAGATGCTTGCAGACAAGTAACTGCTCTTCTATTACAGTGAAAAAAAAATATTTATTTTCAATGTAAAGCTTAACCGATTGTTAAAACAGATATGAGTGGTGGCACTGGGCAAGTGGGCACAGTATATGCTGTGAGCCTGACACACAGGCTGGCAGGCAGGCACCTGCAATTACATTACACAGGAAAAAAAAAAAAGCAGCCTGATGTTCTAGCCCTAAAAAGAGCTTTTTGGGGTGCTGTCCTTACAGCAGAGATCAGATGAGTCCTTCAGGATTGTAGTGGACACTGAATACCCTAGCCTAGCTATCAATTTCCCTATGTAATCAGCAGCAGCTAAACTTTCCCTCCTCTCACTAAGCATGCATCTTCCGAATTAATCGAAAATGGATGCTGGGAGGGAGGTTGGAGGGTGTGGAAGGGAGGGAGTGCTGCTGATTGGCTGTAATGTGTCTGCTGACCGAGAGGCACAGGGTCAAAGTTTGCCCAATGATGACGAATAGGGGGCGGATCGAACTGCGCATGTGTCCGCCCGCCGCGGCGAACGCGAACAAGCTAATTTCGCCGGGAACTGTCCGTTCGGTACATCACTACTGTTAAACAATAAATCCATTAATCTGTGCATATTAGACTCAGTCCCTAATTGTTTTTATGACTTACAAATCTTTGTGGTGAAGGTTGACCCTATCCAGAAATTGTATAATGGAGGGCAAAGTAACCCATCAAAGTGAGGTTTTTTTTGTTTTTCTTTTGAGTTTCAGTTCTTGTGGCTCATACATTCATGTTGTTTCCTCAAAGAAGTATGAGTATTATTCAGGCAACATATATTGAACTTTTTAAATTTAACTTTACTGTATATGTTGTAGGGATGTGCATGGGCAAATAATTTGTTTGGAAACTTGGGTAAGTAAAAAAAAATTGTCTGCTTCAACAATTCGGACCAATGGCATTTGGTTCGGCACTTCGGAACAGCTGAATGGAGCATTCGGGCATTCATTTTGGGCATTCAGCAGTTCGGCATGTCATTCTTTTCAGGCATTTGGTAGTTTGGAGTGTTGTTCATTTTGAAAAATAAACATTTTACATTGCATAGTGGAAAACAGCAGCACCCAGACCACTTAATCTTAGAGAGACACCCTGGCAATCAGTCTACCTGGCAACAGCTACAAAACACAAAATGAATCACTGCAGCAAAGTCCCAGTGCAGCAGAGAGTCACCCTGGCAATCAGACTACCTGGCTTGCACAGCCACACACTCTCTCACCCCGTGCTGCCCTTAAAAAAAGGCAAAACTCACTCTCTCTCTCTCTCCCTGGAACACACACTTAAACACAATGTGTCTCTCCAAGTTTGCAACAAGTAAAGTTCAATAAAGGTAATGTAATTTATCTCTCTTAGTCTCTTGTGAATGCAAGTCAACACCCTGACAGCCTGATTTATATACTGCTCCACCTCAATGACTCTGTGTGCCTTCATTGGCCAAGTATCAGTGACAAAATCAACATTAATTGGCTGTCCTCTAACATCAATCACAAAAATTTGATCATTTCATTGGACGTCGGAGCTTCAGCACTTCGCAACTTCGGAACTTCGGTACTTCAGAACCTTGCCACTTCGCCCATTCCTAAGCATCCAAATGTCCAAATGGCATGAAATTGGAAAGCTGTGCATGATTCAAATTGATTTCAGTTAAAATGTTTCCTTGATTCCTCTAAGTTATACAGTGTCAGGATTACTAATTGATCCAGCACGCAGAATTGTGTCACACCTAGGACTAATTATAATGTGTAACTGGAACTTAGAATGGCCAGAACTAACGTATCCAAGAATAGTCTGAATACTAGCCGAGGTCAGGGATACAGAATCAGACACAACGATAAGAAAAAGCCAAAAGTCAAGGATGCCAGAAATCAGGGAAGTCAGAACAAAGACAAAGTCAAATACCAAAATATCAAGATCATGAACGCACTCTCGGATTACCATCAGGCAGAAACCATGACAGGGCAATGAGAGAATGTTAAAATAAGTTTATATAACCCTTCTGTTATTCCGATTGGCCGTAATCTCCCTTTGGCCCCAAAATGTGCGTGCGGCCATAGGCGGTCATGAGGCTACAAAGTGACATAGATCCACAGCGGCCGGCGGCCCTAGACATGCTGGGTTTATCAGGTATCCGGGCGCACGGCTGTAGATGGGCACAACTATTCCTGTCAGGATGGTAAATACCATCAAACGCATTACTATAAGCGGATGAATTCATTACATACAGTGAGGGGAAAAAAGTATTTGATCTCCTGCTAAATTTTTGAACGCTTGTCCACTGACAAAGAAATTATCAGTCTATAATTTTAATGGTAGGTGTATTTTAACAGTTAGAGAATAACAAAAAAAAAAAAAGAGAAAACAAAATGTCAAAAAAGTTATACATTTGTCCCACTCCTCTTTGCAGATCCTCTCCAAGTCATTAAGGTTTTGAGGCTGATATTTGGCAACTCGAACCTTTAGCTCCCTCCACAGATTTTCTATGGAATTAAGGTCTGGAGACTGGCTGGGTCACTCCAGGAACTTAACGTGCTTCTTGAGCCACTCCTTTGTTGCCTTGCCTTTGTGTTTTGGGTCATTGTCATGGTGGAATACCCATCCACAACCCATTATCAATGCCCTGGCTGAGGGAAGGAGGTTCTCAAGATTTGACAGTACATGGCCCTGTCCGTCGTTCCTTTGATGCGGTGCAGTTGTCCTGTCCCCTTAGCAGAAAAACACCGGCAAAGCATAATGTTTCCACCTCCATGTTTGACGGTGGGGATGGTGTTCTTGGGGTCATAAGCAGCATTCCTCCTCCTCCAAACATGGCGAGTTGATGCCAGAGAGCTTTATTTTGGTCTCATCTGACCACAACACTTTCACCCAGTTCTCCTCTGAATCATTCAGATGTTCATTGGCAAACTTCAGATGGGCCTGTACATGTGCTTTCTTGAGCAGGGGGACCTTGCGGTTGCTGCAGGATCTCAGTCCTTCATGGCGTAGTGTGTTACCAATTGTGTTATCAATTGTTTTCTTGGTGACTATGGTCCCAGCTGCCTTGAGATCATTACCAAGATCCTTCTTGGGCTGATTCCTCACCGTTCTCATGATCATTGGATCTTGCATGGAGCAGCAGACCGAGGGAGACTGACAGTTATTTTGTGTTTCTTCCATTTGCAAATAATCGCACCAACTGTTGTCACCTTCTCACCAAACTGCTTGGCGATGGTCTTGTAGCCCATTCCAGCCTTGTGTAGGTCTACATTCTTGTCCCTGACATCCTTGGACAGCTCTTTGGTCTTGGCCATGGTGGAGAGTTTGGAATCTGATTGATTGCTTCTGTGGACAAGTGTCTTTTATACAGGTAACAAGCTGAGATTAGGAGCACTCCCTTCAAGAAAGTCCTTCTATTGTCTGCTAGTTACCTGTATAAAAGACACCTGGGAGCCAGAATTCTGGACTTTTTTTTTCTTATTCTGACTCTCACTGTTGTAATACATCTACCATTAAAATTATAGACTGATAATTTCTTTGTCAGTGGGAAAATGTTTCAAATCAGCATCAGGGGATCAAATACTTTTTCCCTCACTGTATATGTAAATGTAAACTGTGTATGTGGAAGTACTGAAGGGTTAACTAGCTATACTACTGAACTTTCAGAGGCCAATGTTTATCTTTGCTTTTCCCTATCAGTTGACTTTTATTTATTTGTGTTTTATTTGGTGAAAAAAAACAAAACACACCACTAAGGGAATAGAAAACTTTGCCCTTTGGATTGTGTGTGTTTTGTTTTTTTTTAAACACTTTCAAGTAAGGTTAATTAGAACCGGTGAGACCCATGTAAGCAGCCAGAGGCTCTAACTCCCCAGTAAAACCTAGGGATTATCTACATCACTGCAGGCTTGCTAGAGCTGGTTCTTATTTTTAAATGTTATCTCAATAGAACCTGCGCTTGAAGTTGGAAATTATATAGATAGATTTTTTTTTTTGATGGCCAGTGATATATATTAGAAATATGAAAACTATTTTTAGACTCTATGTGAAGTAAATTCACCTCTCAACTTCACCTTTTTTATTATCATTTAAGAGGAAAGTAATTAGGTAAGTTGCTTCCATGTTCACCTCTGGCATATAGAAAAAGTTATCTTCGCAGGTAGAATTATTTGGAAGCTACTGAACGCGTTTTCCATCTTTTTTTCTGCAGTTTACGCCATGACAATCCAGCTCTTTCTTGCTCTGCTGCTGGTTACCATGCAGGCACTCCTGACAGAGCCGTTCTGTTCGGCCTGCAGCATGTCCAGCCAGCCATTGGACGGGCTAACTACCAAAGATATCCTCATAGAAGTGGCCAAACAGAACATTCTGAACAAGCTTAACCTGAGGCAACGGCCAAACATCTCACACACAGTCTCCAGGCAGACTTTGGAAGAAGCATTGCTGAGGCTGAACTTGAGACCTGATTCTGGAGCAGAGTTTTCAAAAGACAATGAAGAAGATAGTGATGACTTGGACACTAATCAAGATTATGAAATTATCAGTTTTGCTGACATAGGTATGTGATTGCTATATATAAAACACTAAAGTGAGATTTCAAAGTGAATTCTTAGTGAATATCAAATTTAAAGGTTAAAATAGCCATGCTTGAATATAGCTCAGCTATGCTTCAAGTTCGCTACTTGGGTCTTAAATTTGAAATTCACTTTAACCCTGTAAGTTTGTAAACACGTGCACTGCCACTTCATTGCTGTCCCTTATTATAATGATGACAGTTTTTATGTTGTAATTTAGAAGTGTAGTAGTAGAACGGCAGGAGTCAGACTAAGGCACACATATAAAGCAAAGCAATTAAGTATCCTTAGTCAGGTGTTTCCTTAAACAGGAACAGACTGATTTAATAAAACAAGAAAAAAAAACTTTATAACATCTGAAAGACAAAATGACTGCATAGCGAGAGAAAGAGGAAGTGAAGAAAGACAGCGAGATAACATACTTCCTCTTCAGCACCATAGAGGCTATAGAGAATTGATGATCAAATGTTACCAGCAACAGTAAGTCCTGCAACACAATCAGGTTAGGCGCTAGCTATTATTACTAACATTCTATAGCTTAGAATAACAACAGAAGGTTTCATAACCTGTAGATCTGCCTCTAAAGCATGAAGTCTATAGAATCTCTTGCTGGAATCTCTATATGTAACATAATTGTCTTAATCTATTTCTCGTATTTTTAGCAAACGCATCAGCACACGTTACTGTAAATTAAGAATTATTCCAGCAAACATGCCCAAGCATAAGTATGCTCTACAATGAGTATGCTCTATTATGTACATTAGATATGGTACTGGTCTCATATTAACTATCTAGTACCATGTCTATGTGTGACCTATAGTGTCACATGGTGGAATGCTAGCAAATGGAGGGAATACAGACATCATAGATGTGACATGTCTTGAAATCCCAAGGATTCTGTGATCCCCAGTGCAACTGTAATTCCTAAATTCCAACCTCTAAACCGAGGTGGTGAAAGCTATATCTCCAGATGTTGTAGACCTATACCTCCCATAATGGTTGACTGCACAAATGACTGCAAATATATGTCAATATTTGAAATGACTGCCTGTATTTCTCAATCAGTGATTTCAAATGCCTGTATGCAGATTATATGTTGTAGGAGTCAGTTATGTAAGTACTTTTCATTCTTGAACAAGCTGCAGAGATATACTGATAGTAACGGTGCAGATAAGGACCAGTCTGGTGTTTATGTAACAGTAACTATTCAATAATGAATGAGATGGTGAAGTTATGCGACTTATTGAATATATATGTAATGCAAAGTGTAATAACACATTTTAAAATTGGCTAGCTATCAGAGAACTATGTTCAAGAGATTTTGAGGGAGGCTGTTTGTTACTAATAATAATAATTATTATTTTTATAAACACTATATCAATGCAGTTGAGATAGCTCAGCGGTTAAGTCTCGAGCTGCAGTATGTAAGTTACAGGTTTGATTCCCGACAGTGACAATTAAGAGTTTCTTTCCAATGTTATCGCTACTTTTAACTGGTCGCTTAGAAGTGGACATTGCTGCTGGAGGGAACTTTGGGGATAAACCGTTCAAGAATGGCCTAACCCCTTCAGGTAAAAGTGCCCCCAGCGGCCTCCTTGCACCATAAAAAAATTAATTTAGATTAAGTTGTTTTGGTGTCTTGAGTGTCCCTTTACGTTTCTTAAGTGCATGTCACTATTGTTGGTGTCAGAGGTCAAGTCCTGGGAAAGAAGTGTGGGAACTCACCCAAGATTTCCACCACGGCAAGATGGGTGGAATGCCCTGTGTTTGTTTTGCCCCGTGCAAGGAAATACAATGATATGCTTGCACTGCGTTTTGGTGCCTTGTCTCTGGTGTCTCCCTAAGTGGGATACCAAAGAGGTTGTTTGAGGTGTTTTATGTGTAGTTAGGGGATGTTGTGTGTTTGTTTGCGAGTGTACATGTATTATAGTTATGCTCCACCGACATTAAAGTTTGCTGGGCTGGTGAGGGAGATGTCTAATCTCTCCACCGGCCTATTAATGATGAGAGAGCCCTATCTTGGCTGGTGCTGCCCTGTAGAGATCCTTTGATCTCCTCTGTTAGGCCCTGGCAGTCCTGTGGGAACAGTGTTCCTGTTGGGAAAAATAAGTACAAAAACATCATTCCCACGCACTCCTGCAGGACTCGAGCCCTGGTTGGCTGTTTACCATCTGCAAAATTTCCCCAGTAACATCGCAAAGTTACTCCCTGCCAGGAATTACTTAAAGCAAGTTGCTAAGCAGCCGTCAACAGCTCCAGCTATTTTCTATTGGATCCCGTTAATCGCTACTTGGCAATTGTTTTCTGACTGGTTTCCAGCCCTGTTGCTGACGACTGCAGCTAATCCTTAAATGCTAACACCTTAGATGTGATCCCCTCTCTCCCAGGTGCATTAAAATGTGAAAAAAGTTATGTTTTACTTACCTTTTTCCAGCCCCAAGGTTCAGTGCTGCTCACCTTTTCATCTCCTGCGACTTCACAGAGGAGACATAACCTCCTACAACTATGGCCAATCCAGTGCTCCTCATAGAGGAACATTGGTGACCTAATTCGGATGTGTGGCACATTCAAACGTACCCATAGGAAAACATTAAATAAATGCTCTCCTATAGGTTGTCTTCCGTGCCACTTTTACACAGCCAGTGCCGTGGAAGTACCTTAAGTGTCTTTCATAGTGACATCCACTAGAAGTGGACTTAATCCTGCACTGTAACCATTGTAGGGTTAAAAGTAGAGATGTCCCGAACAGTTCGCCGGGAACTATTCGCCAGCGAACATAGCTTGTTCGCGGTCGCCGCGGCGGGCGAACATATGCGATGTTCGGTCCGCCCCCTATTCGTCATCATTGAGTAAACTTTGACCCTGTACCTCACAGCCAGCAGACACATTCCAGCCAATCAGCAGCAGACCCTCCATCCCAGACCCTCCCACCTCCATGATGAATAGGGGCGGACCGAACATCGCATATGTTCGCCCGCCGCGGCGACCGCGAACAAGCTATGTTTGCTGGCGAACAGTTCCCGGCGAACTGTTCGGGACATCTCTAGTTAAAAGGACAGGGACACTGCACCCAGACCACTTCATTGAGTTACTGTCCCTTTAACTATATAGCATTGCATTAAAACCCCCAAAATCATATCTAGCAGCAATAATATTAAAGAAAAGACACGTGATATAAAGTAAAAATTATTCTTTACTAAAAAAACTGCATGTGTCACTTAAAGGAAGAACTCTCATAACAAAAATTAGATCCTCAAATAGATATGTATCTGGCAATACGTCCAATCAAAGGGTGAAGTACGCATGCTCAGGGTGAGCCTTTCTTACTGGCAAGGTGTAGTTGCTATGGTGAAAACTTACACAGTGTGTGTTTCTCTGCTTTACCAGTGGTCGGTATCTTTGCGATCAGATGTTGTTCAGCCTGTGAAAAAATAGTGGTTAGAAACCAGTTGGTAATTAGTAGCCACTACTAACTATTGGCTGTTGTACCAATACCACAGCTATTTATTGACAAGGTTGTTTCCACATTCCTCACACTTTTGCAACACTCTGATTGTGCAGCTCTCTTACAGATTTCATGAGCAGACAAGCAGTTGTCTTCTCTGCCTTACTAGAAGCCCCAAATCAGGGCCGGACTGGCCCACCGGGATACCGGGAAATTTCCCGGTGGGCCGCGGCACCTGGGGGGCTGGAGAGTGAGAGGGAGCCCTGCTCCCTATATTTTAATAAAATCGCGGCCGCCGGCCACATGTCAGTGCTGCCGGGTGGCCAGTCCGGAGGCACACCCTGGGTTGATTACTCACCTTGCGGCCGGCAGCCCCATCTCCTGTGCTGACAGCTATGCTGCTGTCAGTATCAGTGAGTGTGCCGGCCGGCCGCCTAAGCGATCCGGCGACACACTCACTGATACTGATAGCAGCATAGCTGTCAGCACAGGAGGACTGAGGGAGGGGGCGGAGCTAACTACCAAGCTCCCTCGCAGTTCCCATAATTCCCAGCATCTACACATCATATAGTAGGGATTACTCTATGATGTGTAGATGCTGGGAATTATGGGAACCGGGAGGGAGCATGGTAGTTAGCTCCGCCCCCTCCCTCAGTCCTCCTGTAGCAGCAGGTACAGAGAAAAATAGGGGAAGGGGAAGGGGACAAAAAGGGGGGAAGGGGGGGGGGTCAAATAGAGGGGAAGGGGGGACAAATAGAGGGGAAGGGGAGGACAACAAGAGGGTAAGGGGGGACAAAAAGAGGGGAAGGGGGGACAAATAGAGGGGTAATAGAAACACAGGGGAAGGGGACACACAGAGACTGAGGGGTAATAGAGAGACAGGGGATGGGGGGGGGACAAAGAGATGGTTAATAGAGAGACACCAGGGAAGGGGGGGGACAAAGAGACAGAGGGGTAATAGAGAGACAGGGGATGGGGGGGCAAAGAGATGGGGTAATTAAAAGACACCAGGGAAGGGGGGGCAAAGAGACAGAGGGGTAATAGAGCGACAGGGAATGGGGGGGGACAAAGAGAGGGGTAATAGAGAGACACCAGGGAAGGGGGGACAAAGAGACAGAGGGGTAATAGAGAGACAGGGGATGGGGGATAAAGAGAGGGGTATTAGAGAGACACCAGGGAAGGGGGGGACAAAGAGACAGAGGGGTAATAGAGAGACATAGAGGTTGGTGGGACAAAGAGATGGGTAATAGAGAGACACAGGAGAAGGGGACACACAGAGACAGGTGGGGTAATAGAGAGACACCAGGGAAGGGGGACAAAGAGACAGAGGGGTAAGAGAGAGACACAGGGAGGAGATGGGGAAGAGAGACTCAGGGAGGAGATGGGGAAGAGAGACTCAGGGAGGAGAGGGGGAAGAGAGACAGGGAGGAGAGGGGAGAAAGAGACACAGAAGGTTTGTTGGCTGGGGCTAAGAACAACACAAAAGGGGCTAGGGAAAGAGAAAAACAGAGGCTGGAGGAGGGTAAAAAGAAACACACAGGGACTGGGATGAAGTAAAAGATGCACAAGGGTCGCTGTAAGAGAAAAAAGGAGACAATTGGAGACAAGATACACTAAACGAGGGAAATTGATGTGATCCTGACAGTAATACACACACACACACACACACACATATATATATATATATATATATATACATATATATTGATGTGTGTATTAGTAACATATAATTATGCCTATAATATTTACACATATAGTAATATACACTTATATATGCATAATACACACATAAATGTCATTAATATATATTAATATATATATATATATATATATATATATATATATATATATATATATATATATGTAATGAGCATGTATTGGCCCAGTCTTGTTGCTAGTTGCATACTCATGCACCATAACATATTTAAAGTTTAGAGCGCACCCATAGAACTTCAAAATAAACAAGCTAACTTCATTTTTGTTTAGTTGTGCAATTGCAGACATTCAGTATTTCAGTACCATTACTAAAATGTCCTTAATAAGCCAAAGTAGTTGTACTGAAACATTGATTACATGCAAATGTACGTCTACTTAAAATAAAGGCACTCTTTTGTTTATTTTGAAGCCCTATATGCGTTCTTTCGTTGGAGTAAGAGTTTTATGCTGGCGCGACGCATTATTGGGCTGGTACAGAATTTTTTTCGAGGGCTGCTTTTAGTTTCCAGTCCGGCCCTGCCCCAAATGGCCACATCCCAGTATTTCACCGAGAACTCAATCCCACTTACCTCTCCAACAATAACCTGGGAAGTGCACAAGGCGGTAATCAGGGGACATCTCATTGCACTATCATCTCGGTACAAAAAACTCCCTTACACAAGAAATTAGGTCCCTAGAAGACACTCATAAGCATGATGCTAATCTTGATGTTTACAAACAACTTGTGGACAAGAGATCCACTTTGCAACAATTATTAAACACCCAAATAAAGCGTAAACTAATGCTGCACACACTACACACAAGAAGGGCAATGTGGCCGCTTACTAGCCAGGGCGCTACAGAGGGACAGACAAACCACATTTATCACTAAGATCAAACAACCTTTGGGAGAACCATCATACCTCCACCAAGACATATCGAAGGCCTTTCATAACTACTATTTGAATCTCTATAACTTACGCCAAGTACCGCCCTCTAGTGCAGAGATTGAAAAATTCCTCACCACCCGAATCACACAAACAGTCCCCCCAAACATCAGACGATCATTTGACTACCCTATCACACCGGATGAATTCATAAATGTGGTAAAATCATGCCACGGGGCAAAGGCCCTGATGGCTTCTCAGACATATATTATAAGACATTTCTGCCCAAACTGTCTCAACCTTTTGTGACTCTCTCACACAGTCCACCTCGCTCCCAGTCGCAGCGCTTGCGGCCCACATCGCCCTCATACCCAAACCAGGGAAGGACCCATCGGAATTTGGTAACTACCGACCAATCTCCCTCATCAATATTGATTTAAACATTTTTACCAAAATTCTGGACAATCGCCTTAAGCCTCTGCTACAAGATTTGGTTAATTATGACCAAGTGGGCTTTAGCCCTTAGAGGGAGGCCATAAATAACACAACCAAGGTAAATAATCAAATCCATCTTGCACGTCCATCCACTACCCAGAGCCTGCTCCTCACTGTCGATGCCGAAAAGGCGTTTGACAGGGTGGACTGGACACTCCTGCTAGAGACGTTGAAGGCGCTGGGCTTTGGTCCTAACTGGCTGAAGTGGATATTTTACATATACTCTAAACCATTTGCCAAAATTAGAATCAATGGCCAAGTTTCAGACCCAGTACAAATAACGAATGGTACGAGATAGGGGTGCCCACCATCTCCACTCTTTTTCATACTAATCCTGGAGTCTTTTCTGCAGGGTATCAGGGACCAGCCAAATATACAGGGACTCCAGGCAGGTAATCAAAAATATAAAGTCTCTGCATTCGCGGATGACTTACTCATCACAATCTCAGCTCCAAAACAGTCCCTCCCACAATTGATTGAAGAGCTCTCTCTATACAATCGATAATCCAATTTTAAGGCTAACTTCTCTAAAAGTGAAATACTCCCACTTCAGACTGAGCCCTTCAAGAGTTTCCACGACTCTCCCTGCCTACAGCTGGGGACTATCCTCAATGACAGTGGAGTCAAACCTCTCTCAGACTTGTTCCCGACTGCACAACCATCTACCATGCACCAATTTAGGCTCAACCAAATCACTCACTTCATATCCTTGAAACCGGACCTAGCACAGGACAATAGACCATGCACGACATATGAAAGGACTTGCTCCACACACAACAAGAAAAAACACTTATCCACGTTTTATAAGCTCATACAACAGAATCATGGTTCGACCCCTCCACCTTACACAAACAGTGGGAGGAAGAACTAAACCTCTCCATAACTGAGAAGAATTGAGAAGAATTGGAAGCGAATCTTCTCCAAATCATCTGTTAGTAATAGCATCCACAAAGGACCCACAAAGGAAACTACAAAATACTCCCAAGATAGCATAACACCCCTACGCGACTACGCCGGTTCTTCCACGGAATGTCTGACATATGCTGGAGATGCCTCCAATCTAGAGGCACACCAGGCCATATTTGGTGGCTATGCCCCACAATACACGTGTTCTGGGATAGAATCGGATTACTCATCCACACGATCAAAGGCATCTATGCTATTCCTCTTATATACCACTCCCACGACTAGGCCTCAACATATCTTGCTCAATCACCTCCTCACCGCAGCTAACTTATTTATACCATTTTGCTGGAAATGACTCTCAGCCCCTTCTATCAGAAAATGGATTCAACAAGTAGAATCCATGAGACACATGGAAGAAATTACATATTCCCTATCACATACATATGGTTTTTACACCCTCATCTGGGAACCTTTGTTACGATTCATGCAATCTACAGCCTGAGATGCTCCTATTGCCACCCACACTGCAACACACCTACCTACATTGTTAAATGTTGATACAAGTGTATAAATTGTCTATTCCTGCTCTATTTTTCTGCAACATGTTACTGATCAAATGGACTTTTCCCATTCGCCTTTTCTGATTATAACAAAAAAGATATTACTTCAATAAAATCTAAAAAAAAAAGGGAAATTTTAATTCTGTTACCCAAAGTAAGATTGCTTATCATAGTAATTTAATTACATAATCATTTAATTACTTTCCTATAACACATATACACTCTTGTTTAGCTTGCATTATTTCTTGAAATTGGTGTTTAATAATGTAATTTGTTCTTTATGTGTAGACAACTCAGAGACTACTAGAGCCACCCTTCATTTCCACCTGTCCACTGAGAAATCGATACAACAGGAGATCATTCATGCTGATGTATGGCTCTATCTTTACACGGTTCCTGGCAGAAAGGTAACCCTAAGTCTCACAACATCTCTACTCAATCAGCAGTCATCAGAAGATATGGTTAAAATTGAAGTTGTAAGGAACAGTTGGTACACCGTACCTTTGCCATCTCTCACCAAAAGAGTTCTTAATGATGGAGATGAGAACATATATCTGGAATTGAAGTGTTTAAATTGCTACTATTTGCCACTGATGAAAAATATTACTGATTCCCAGCACCCATTCCTTGTTGTAAAGGCACGCAACATAAAGGAGGCATCTCGTAATCGTAGGCATATTACAGACTGCTTAAGTGATATGGATATGTGCTGTCTTAAGAACTTTTATATTGATTTCAAAGAGATTGGATGGAGTGACTGGATTATCAAGCCAGAGGGTTATAACATGAACCTATGTGAAGGTCGATGTCCTATACACTTGTCCAGAGTACCAGGAATTGCTGCATCTAGTCATACTGCTATATTTAGCCTTATCAAGGCTAACAATGTGTATTCTAGCCTTAGCTCCTGTTGTATTCCCACCAACCGGAGGCCATTGTCAGTGCTTTACTTTGATAAGAATAATGCCATTGTAAAGACAGATATTCCTGATATGATAGTGGAAAGCTGTGGTTGCACATAATGCACTCTTCCATTTTAACTGATTAATGAAATATCTGACCAAGTGTTGGTTTTATAAAAGTGTGAACCTCCTATACTGAGAAACATACATTCTAGGTGGGACTGTCTGAGCAATGCAAATTCAAATGCAACTTGCTTAAATAATAATAATAATAATAATAATAATCAAAAAAAAAGATATATATATCTTTTTCGATCTGATCTTACATCTATCTGATGCAGGCAATGGATATGATTTACAATAATATAACACTATTGTATATATATCTGCTTTTAATAAAGCAAACTAGTTTGGTTTGTGTCCAAGGAATTTTGTATTACTTGCTAAAATTTTTTAATCTTTAATAGTCATTGTCACTCAGATACATTTTTTCTATTATGAGGATTTAAAGATTTAATTTTAACATAAGATGATGTTTATGTAAGTATGGACATGTGATACTAAATTTTGGAGATTGGATTAGAGACAGAGGTAGGGTTTTTTTATGGTTACCTCTCTGGCCATATAGAAAGGAGAGACTCTGACACTCAGAAAGAGGGACTGGCAATACTCTGTTTCTTTAATATGTTTATTGTATATTCCTGATATGTATTACCTATCCATCCCATAGAAGACATTGTGAGAAAGTAACTAACCGTTTACGTTCTCCTTCCTGAAATATTTACCCTTCATACATGAAGGAAATGGAGAATATTTCCCAAAAAGCCTCTTATAACTGGGGAGTTCTGGGATGGGGTGCCACCCTGCTCCATCACTTTCTTTTTTGAAGAAACTTAACAAGTCAATTTGAATTCCACTTTTTTTTTATGCCACTACTTGTTGGACATGTCTGCTAATATGTTGATTCTTTATGACCCACTAAGATGTGTTGCTGCTTGTTCTATTTTACGTGTGTAAGGACTTTTGATGTCAGTGTCTTTGCTGTTTAATGAGCTACGGAACTATTGCTAAGAGAAATAACTATTTTTGCAGCAGCTTTTGTCTAAAAACCTCTTTTTAATTAAGGAAAACCAAAAGGTACAGAGACAGTCATAATAAGAGTATGCATAGGCAATACCATCGTGTACAACAAAGGTCAAAATTAGGAGAAGACAGTCGTCCCTTTCCCATATTTTCTTTTTTTCAATTCTTTATTTTTGTAGTGCATAAGACAATATACAGGCTTACATAAACATTTCTCTTGAGTATACATAGCTCAACTGAGAAGAGTTAGCGTTTTTATGAAATGTCTAGGGAATTGCACTTTTTGTAATAAGAGGAAATACAGGAGCATAGTTCTAATAATGATAGCAGAAATATGTTAAAACATGTTATAGAAAGCTATAGAACTGCAGATAAGCATATAAGACAATAACCACTTGATGTTCAGAGTGGCTTGATGTATAGATGCAAGTAGAGCACTATAATAAATGAATATAGCTTAGTCATGAGAAATATTGTGCACTGCGATAGTAACACTAATCTAGCCATGGGGAACTTAAAGGGACACTGTAGGCACCCAGACCACTTCTGCTCATTGGAGTGGTCTGGGTGCCAACTCCCACTACCCTTAACCCTGCAAGTGTAATTATTGCAGTTTTTCATAAACTGCAATATTTACATTGCAGGGTTAACTCCACCTCTAGTGGCTGTCTATTAGACAGCCACTAGAGGTCACTTCCTGGGTTCTAGCACAGGTTTCCTGTGCTAGAGCGTCGCTGGACGTCCTCACGCTGTGTGAGGACCTCCAGCGTCGCTCAAAACCCCATAGGAAAGCATTGAAATGATTTTTCAATGCTTTCCTATGGGGAGACGTAATGCGCATGCGCGGAATTTCTGCGCATGCGCATTAGGTCTCCTCGGCCGGTGAGCGAGATCAGTCTCGCCCACCGGCCGACGTAATCACTAGGAGGAGCGTCGCGGAGGCGGAGACAGCGGCGAGGGACATCGCCGCTGTCCCAGGTAAGTCACTGAAGGGGTTTTCACCCCTTCAGTAACCGGGGATTGGTGGGTGGGTGGGAGGGAGAGGGACCCTCCAGTGCCAGAAAAACGGATCGTTTTTCTGGCACTGGAGTTTCCCTTTAACCGATGCCTATGGAAGGAATTTTCCAGCTATCCTCGACGCCAGTAACCACGTTGAGGCCCTTCCGCTGAGCCACGGACTCCAGATAATCTGAAAGGCTTATTGCTTATTGAGAATAATCCGGTCAGTGACCAGTGCACGCATCTGCTGGCTCTCGGTCTTGTACCCCCGGTATAGTAAGGTGAGGGCACCTGTATCAGTCTGGTCACACTGGGGGCGAAGAGGTGTGCATCTCTGCTGTCTTGGTGAGTGATGGGTAATGGCGTTGAATCGCCAAAATCCAGCCGCTCGTTGCGGCGCCTTCTTGTGTCACTGTTAATCTCCCAGTAAACGTGGGGAATGCCCATACTTGCGGCTTTGGTCGACTGGACGGCACAGGGACGCTGTAGTTCTTCCTGCAGAGGCTAAGGTGAGCCCCCTCTCACGGAGCTGTGCCCAAACGGCTTCACAGAGGAGATCAAAAGCCTGGAGTAGTGGTTCCACGTATGTGGAAGTTGGCGGGGTAAGTGTGGTGGCCCTCTTGGTTCGCAGGAAGGCTGAAGTACATGGCTAGGTGACTACTCCAAAACCCCAGTGGGGACCGTGATAACCCCCACTGGTCCAAAGGGGGTGGAACAGGGCACACGGCTCTAAAGCTCCAATTCAAGGCCGAGGAACGTCTGCCTCCCCGTCCCATAGTGCAGCTGTAGGCCGTAAGGAAAGTAAAGCATATGCCGGATTCGTCGCTTGTAGACCAGAGAGTGACAATGTAGTGACAGAGAGCTCCCAGGGGTGGGTGATAAGCTTTTAGCCAAAAAGCAGGGTTTAATGTCCAATTTGAAGCTTAGTAACAGGATTTCCCTGAGGAGCACCAGCAACATGCGACTGTTTCTCTTGGTTGTCAGGCCCCGCACCCCCCGCTCCCTTTCCCATAATTCAATAAATTGAACTTGCTATCAAAATCCATGGACATTTGTGGATAGGAATCTTGGACAGTAAATAAAATAGTGAAGAGAATAAAATGACAAGTAAAAAAAAAAGGACAGTAAATAGAGTTAGCAAGGGAAAAAACAAAAGTGTGAAAAGGGGCCACAGTGGGAAATTTGAGGAAAAATAGAAATGCCAAGGGGTCATGAGAAACAAGATGGGACACACCGTTTTTGTAGTTAATCAAAGACAAAAGGAAGGCTTGCGGACACCAATCAACTGCCAGTCAAGTCACAAAACAGCAACTGGTTAAACTAATTTAACATACTCTCTTTTCTTTAAGTTTTACTTTATTAATGTTTTCTTTACTTTTTACATCCATCTTCATAATTGCATTTTATTATTATATTCTTAAATTAATAATTTATGCAATGGGTGAGAAGTAAAACTAAGCAGTTAGTTTTGAAACAGTGGACATGTTTATTTTAATAGGGGACTGCCACTTCCCAGGATTTTAAATACTTATCCCTATATTAAAAATCAAACATGTATTTGTGAGATGTGAAAAATAACATTTTATGTAAAAATCTGCACTTCTTTATCTTGCAAATGGCTGGCTCGATTGTTGCTCCTTGTCAATCATTGTTATAAGTTCTGTACTTTGCACCTAGCAGTCAGCATTGTGAAATGTCATGAACTGACTTATTGCAAGGGTATGGCAAGGTTCTTAACACTGGACACTCCAGGCCACTAAAGCACTTTAGCTGTTGAAGGGTTGAAGGTGCTTTATGTGTGAAGACTGTGTCCTCTTTTTTTTTAGTTTCACAAACAGTGCAGATTTCTTGAGAAACTGGCACTTTTTTTTAAAAATTATGCTTGTTACAACCCCACTGGCTGTTAATCAGACCTGTGTCTTCCTGTTTGCTTAGCTCAGTGGAGCTAACTTTAAGAGGCAGCAATTGTTCAAATCACCTGTATAGCAAAAGCTTCTCACCAGGTGTCATTGGGAAGTCTGGGATTTGAGAGGGGGACAGAAACTATGGGCAGAGTTATAAGGGGAATGCTTGCAAAAATCTGTTTTCAGATAAATCCCTATGAAAAAAATTAAAAAATTTCATCCATGCATATTTACATTGAGGAAATATCTACTAAACAGTGTTTTTTTCTGACAGTGGAGTGTCCCTTTAAAGACACTGAATTCTTCAGTACTACCCCAATTGTATTGCTAATGTTTGTCTATGGAGATTTAATGTGCTGGATTGTATGCACCTTGTTAGTAGGAGTGTCCAAATACTTTTTTTCACATATAGACACAAAGTTGAGAAAACATAATAGACTAAAAAAATCATGACATCAATAGAAAAATTCATTACAGGGGAGACACACAAAACGAGAGAAAAACCAGCACAGGAATACCGAACATCTACAAGTGTATTGTAAACATGAATTTATAGTTAATAGTAACGTATATACATTTAGAGAGTCAATGACAAATCTACTCCACAATATATAAATCAAGCAAAAAGAAAAATATAGAGTAAATGTTTCCACTAGTCAATACCTCACAAGAATACATTTATTGCACTAAATCACTAAAAGATAAATAGTGACATGAAAACAGCACAAAGTGCTACACAATGTTTATGCAACTAGTAGATTCTTTCACCACACTAACATTGTAAATAAACATTCTACCATGCAGTGTGGGACATGCTCTTGCTTGGTGGAACAAGAAATCCAAACCATGGAGGCCACACCTTGCAGGACTGATAGCAGTGGTCTTTTCAGCAGGAAAATGCACCCTGCCACTTTGCAAAACCAGGCATGGTTTTAGGAACATAAGAAAGAGTCCAAGGTGTTGCTTTAGTCTCCGAATTACCAAGATCTCAATCCAACTGAGCATCTGTAAGATGCGCAACTTGCAGGACTTAAAGGATCTGCTGCTAATGTCTTGGTGCCAGATACCACAGGACACGTTAAGACAACTTGTAGAGTCAATCAGAGCTTTTTTGGCAGCACAATTGGGAACTACACAATATTAGGTAGATTGTTTTAATGTTGTGGATGATAAGTGTACATATGCATCATACTGTGAAGGGGAAAAGTATTTGATCCCCTGATGATTTTGAACATTTGCCCACTGACAAAGAAATGATCAGTCTATAATGTTAATGGTAGGTGCATTTTAACAGAGAGAGACAGAATAACAAACAAAATTCCAGAAAAATGCATGTCAAAAAAGTTATACATTGATTTGCATGTCAATGAGAGAAATAAGTATTTGACCCCTTCGATTTGGTGGCAAAACCCATGTTGTAAATCACATAGGTCAGATGTTTTGTGTAGTTGGCCACCAGATTTACACACATCTCAGGAGGGATTTTGTCCCACTCCTCTTTGCAGATCCTCTCCAAGTCATTAAGGTTTTTGAGGCTTTCGAGGCAACTCGAACCTTCAGCTCCCTCCACATTTTCTGTGGGATTAAGGTCTGGAGACTGGGTAGGCCACTCCAGGGCATTAACGTGCTTCTTCTTAAGCCACTCCTTTGTTGCCTTGGCTCTGTGTTTTGGGTCATTGTCAGGCTGGAATACCCATCCACGACCCATTTTAAATGCCCTGGCTGAGGGAAGGAGGCTCTCGCCCAATATTTGATGGTACATGGCCCCGTCCATCGTCCCTTTGAGGCGGTGCAGTTGTCCTGTCCCCTTAGCAGAAAAACACAGTCAAAGCATAATGTTTCCACCTCCATGTTTGACGGTGGGGATGGTGTTCTTGGGTTCATAGGCAGCATTCCGCCTCCTCCAAACACGAATTGAATTGATGCCAAAGAGCTCAATTTTGGTCTCATCTGACCACAACACTTTCACCCAGTTCTCCTCTGAATCATTCAGATGTTTATTGGCAAATTTCAGATTGACCTGTAAATGTGCTTTCTTTAGCTGGGGGACCTTGCGGGTGCTGCAGGATTTCAGTCCTTCATGGCAATTGTTTTCTTGGAGACTATGGTCCCAGCTGCCTTGAGATCATTAAAGGACCACTCTAGGCACCCAGACCACTTCAGCTTAATGAAGTGGTCTGGGTGCCAGGTCCCTCTAGGATTAACCCTTTTTTTAATAAACATAGCAGTTTCAGAGAAACTGCTATGTTTATACTGAAGGTTAATCCAGCCTCCAAAACCTCTAGTGGCTGTCTCATTGACAGCCGCTAGAGGCGCTTGCGTGCTTCTCACTGTGAAAATCACAGTGAGAGCACGCAAGCGTCCATAGGAAAGCATTGTAAATGCTTTCCTATGCGACCGGCTGAATGCGAGCGCATTCAGCCGATGAGGTCGCAAGGAAGAAGGAGAGGAGGAGGAAAGCTCCCCGCCCGGCGCTGGAGAAAGAGGTAAGTTTAACCCCTTCCTCCCCCCAGAGCCCGGCGGGAGTGGGTCCCTGAGGGTGGGGGCACCCTCAGGGCACTCTAGTGCCAGGAAAACAAGTATGTTTTCCTGGCACTAGAGTGGTCCTTTAACACGATCCCCCCGTGTAGTTCTGGGCTGATTCCTCACCGTTCTCATGATCAATGAAACTCCACGAGATGAGATTTTGCATGGAGCAGCAGACCGAGGGAGACGGACAGTTATTTTGTGTTTCTTCCATTTGCGAATAATCGCACCAACTGTTGTCAACTTCTCACTAAGCTGCTTGGCGATGGTCTTGTAGCCCATTCTAACCTCGTGTAGGTCTACAATCTTGTCCCTTTGGAATCTGATTGATTGCTACTGTGGACAGGTGTCTTTTATACAGGTAACAAGCTGAGATTAGGAGCACTCCATTTAAGAGAGTGCTCCTAATATCAGCTTGTTACCTGTATAAAAGACACCTGGGAGCCAGAAATCTTGCTGATTGATAGGGGATCAAATACTTATTTAATTAATTGACATGCAAATCAATGTATTTTTTTGGGCAATGTATAATGTCTCTGGGCAATTGAGTTCAGCTCCACTTAGCTAAACAACCAGAAAGTAGCAGGACTGGTTGTCTGATAGTCAGTTGGGGGATGTAACAAGGTTAATTTATAAAGATAATACAAAGAAAAATACAAAAATATAATGGATGAGAGGTGGCTCAACACTTAACCCACACACAACCAATCAAACACACACACAGAAATATAAGTGGAGCTCTAATATACCTTCTCTGCCTGAAGAAGTGGTTTTATCAGAGTCCATACAGATGTTCAAACAGCTACTAGATGCATACTTGCAAAAACAGAATATTCAAGGATATAATCTTTCAATGTAGGGTAATAACTGCTTGATCCAAGGATAAATCTGACTGCCATTCTGGGGTCAAGAAGGAATTTTTTTCCTAGCTTGTTGCAAAATTGTGCTTCAAACTGTTTTTTTTTTGCCTTCTGAACTTGATGGACGCAAGTCCATGTAACTATGTAACTATAATTGAGTAATAGTATGGGAAATAGTCTGGATGAAAAATATCAAACACAGCTCTGTAAAAAATATAAAAACAATACAATAGTGGCCTCATGAAGTCTAGAGCCGCCTCTGTACAATAGTGCAGATGGTATAGACAATAATACTTGTTTTTTCCGGGAATACAGATGCCGGCAATTTTACAAGTAAGGCGATATAAAAGACGGAACTACCAGCCATACACTATTCACCAACTGGGGAAGCCTGCTGAAGGCAGACATGTTTTGGACTGAATATACACTTGTTTCTAAGTATATTGATCATTTGATCAGATTTATTTTACTTTATTATTACTAATAAATTTACATATTCTTTAATACCGCAAGTTTCCTGTCTTTCTCTATTGATGACTACCTGGGTTCCAAGACATGGAAGAGGGCTCTGGATCTCCCTAAAGGATCCAAAGGTGCTATACACTAGAACCAGGTGACCTATTGGCTCTCTCCTTGTGAGTTGGACATTTTTTATCCATATTTCCTATTATTGTCTATACCATCTGCACTGTTGTACAGAGGCGGCTCTAGAATTTATGATGCCTTAGGACGAAACTCAAACATGAGGCCCCACTAACAAAAAAGTGAAAAAATAGAGTTGCAATACATGCACACTGTCACATATACACATTGATGCACAGTTTACCTGTGTATATGCCTGAGAGTGTGTCTGACAGAGAGTATCCTTGTGTGTGTGAATGTATGATGTTTGCGTTTTTGTCTGGGATCCTATGTGTATGGGGTAGCTGCTTGAAGTGTGTTGTGTGCATGGGGGTCTGCCTGTAGCATTTGTGCATTGTGTTTATGGTAAAGCTATGTTTCTTGACTGTGTGCTCTGTGTCATTTTACACAGCGTGGGAAAGTTCTTTGGAATTTTCCCACGCTGTGTAATTTGACTCATAACTCTCTGATTGGTGGATTAAGTAACCAATCAGAGAGTTATGAGTCAAATTACACAGCGTGGGAAAATTCCAAAGAACTTTCCCACGCTGTGTAAAATGACACAGAACACTCTGATTGGTTAGATTCCAAGCCCACCAATCAGAGTGCTGTGACAGGTAAATGTAGAGACTTACCTGTCAGTCTCTTCATTTACCTGTCAGAGCACTCTGATTGGATGGCTTAAACCCACCAATCAGAGTGCTCTGAGCCTAATTGCAGGGCGGGGCAAGGCTTTATAAGCCTTCCCCCGCCCTGCAGAGCTCAGTCTGCGCGGAGCCCTCGCGGGTGAAGATGGATTATTTATTTTTGCGCTCGTTTTTTTTATTTTAATTGCGTCGGTTCTTATGGATTTTTATTTGGCCTTTTTTGGGGCTGAAAAAAGAAGATTTAGAAGAAAGAAAACATTGAATGGTAAGTTTTTTTTTTTTTTTTTACAGGTACTTAGTTAAAGGCTCCCCCTCATTATTTTTAGGGTGAGGGGGGTAGGTAGGGGGATATATTTTTTAGGGGGGGGAGGGGGTGACTATGGGTTTGGGGATCCCTAGTCACCTGGGGGGGGGGGGGTTGGTAATTTTTTTAGGGCCCCCACCCACCGCTCAGGGGTGGGGGCCAGGGGGTGGACATTAGGTCCCCCCCCTTATTAGTATTTAGGGCCCCCACCCAGCGCTCAGGGATGGGGGCCAGGGGGAGGACGTTAGGTCCCCCTCCTTATTATTATTTAGGTCCACCACCCACCGCTCAGGGGTGGGGGCCAGGGGGGAGGACATTAGGTCCCCCCCTTTTTACTGTAGGGCCCCCACCCAGCGCTCAGGGGTGGGGGCCAGGGGGAGGACATTAGGTCCCCCCTTTATTATTATTTAGTGCCCCCACCCACCGCTCAGGGGTGGGGGCCAGGGCGGAGGACATTAGGTCCCCCCCGTCATTATAATTTTGGGCCCCCACCCACTGCTCAGGGGTGGGGGCCGGGGGGAGGACATTAGGTCCCCCCCTTATTATAAATTAGGGCCCCCACCCACCGCTCAGGGGTGGGGGCGGGGGGGCAATAGGTCCCCCCCCTTTAGTTGAAAAGCCCCCACTCACGCGGGGGGGCTTTTTTTTTTTTTTAACAGTGAGCAGCCACAGGCTGCTCACTGTTTAATAGACATGCCCCTACTCGTGGTATAGCGAGTAGGGGCAAAATTTACTAATACTAAGTAATCTTTACTTAGTATTAGTAAATTTGCCTGAAAGACCAATTTAGGTCTTTCAGCCTTTTAGTAGATAGCTCCCTAATACCGTGGGAATTAGGGAGTTATCTACTTATTCATCCCTGTCATTACATTGACAGGCTAAGTAACTTACATTTTATATGAATGTCTGTTACTTGATTGTTGTACAGCTGAATCCTGGCTATGTTTGTATACTTTTTTTTATTTAAAATTGTATACAATGTAACATTCCTCTTCTTTCGCTGGGTAAGTATATTAGTACTTAGGCAATACTGTGCTTCGGAACTTCGGCAGTTCGGCACTTTGACACTTCGGAACTTCAGCTACTTCGGCACTTCGACACTTCGGAAATTCGGCAACTTCGGAACTTCGGGACCTCGGCAACTTCGGCACTTCGGCAATTCAGCACTTCGGCTATTCGGACATTCGGAAGTACCCGAATGTCCGAATTACCCGAAATTCGTCCGAATTCATATTTGGACCGAAACTAATTGCACATGTCTACTAATTAGAGAGCCGCCTCTGCTATTGTACTGTTTTAAAAAAATTTACAGAGCTGTGTTTGATATTTATCATCTAGACTATTTCCCATACTATTACTCTGGTATACTAGAGCT